>NC_065410.1:3017926-3290426 GCF_024362695.1 Pectinophora gossypiella | reverse complement strand
ATCAAGGTAATCCGATGATGCCTATCATGCGAACAATGCCTCGGCGCGCGATGCATCTCTACAAAATCCACGTTATGTGAGAGTCCCTAGGATGTGTTACCTGTACTTCCAGCAACGGCAGGACTAATAACTGCGGGCGGTACCATATTGTTGGAGTAAGTTGTACACTCAGCCTTTTCTAATTGTAGATTGTCTATCTTAGGAATTACAGCTGTTATGATCACAGATGCTGCAAAAAATATCACAATGTTATTGTTTGTCATTTATCCTAAGATGTGTAAAACAATATTGGTAGAAGTGATAAAAAATCAAAGTAAGTAATCAGTGCAAATTTTCAATAATCACGACATAGACAAAGATATATCGAATCAACAGAATGACAGTTTTGTTGTCAAAGATCTGTGCTGTGCTGTTGTTTAGTTGATAAAAGTAGTCTAGTAATAGAAGTTCGTAGTAAGGATAATGGTCATGGGCGTTTTGTATTACATTAGGAGTATGAAAATGAGACAAAATTTAACTCACGATAAACTACTGAAACAAAAATTCCTGCAGTGGTAACAGGCTCTTGCGCTCGACGGTGATATGTAAAAATAGAATTATTAGACACTTGCATCAAATTCTGAAACTCTACTGCGATCACAAGTTTATCTGTGTCCCTGTTAATGCTAAAATACAACAAAATAATAATTTTATTAAAAACTTGTTACATTTGTTCGTATTTGACAGATATATGAATCTAAAAAATAAAAAGAAAGTACCTATGAATAATGTTGCTAAAGAGTAATATAAAATTCAAGTCAACTTTGATATTAGTTGTAACTATGTTTACGTTTAATTACGAGACCGTCTTAGGTTTACAAAAAGAGTAATTAATAGTTTGCGTAAAAAATATAAACTTATTGAAATAATTTACTTACTAAAACTCTTCAATTCTGCCATTTAGGCCAGTGTTGATCGGATTTGGACCATCAAGAGTCAAATTAACTCTAGGAGTGTATAAAGTGACTTGCGACCTGAGAAATAACAACAATAAATGTTTTGATATTTATAAAGAGCAAACAATGTGCCAGAGTAGACTGAAAAGAGGCAGCAGCGTCTTCATTGATACAAGTAGATAGGAGAATTTCAATAATCCGGACTTTTCAAAGGTTACCAAATGTTTGCGCTAAAATCCTAGGTCCGATTTTCTTTTGATAAAACATAAATGAAGATCAGTTTCGTGGCACTACTATTAAAATGTATTGTCAATGTAAGTTACCGTATCAAAGGTTCAGGAACTTGACCATAGCTTTTCTTGCAGCAGGCGTGTTTAGCGAAGAATTCGCGAATACAATTCTTGTCGTATGTCCGACAAGGACGTTCTATGAGAGCGGTGTCATCTGAAAAGCAGCATCAATGGGGACCTCTTATCACTCAAACACGTCAAAAAATTTCTTGCATCTCTTTCAGCAGAAAATATTATTTTACCTGAATATTGGCGAGATACTTGGAACTACTAACAATTTTTGAAAAAAAAAAAAAATAAAGAAAAATAGGACAACTACATAAATTTTAACGGGTTTTTCAAAGACATCTAGGAATACGTAAGTAAGTAAGAAAATAAAGAAAATGTGAAATAGAACATATCCGCTATTTCTTTGCAATATTATAGTATTTAAATTTATTGTATTAGTATCAAGACGTACCAGGATTGCCTACCCTTTGGCCTAAGCTTCTAATTACGCAAAAGAGTGAGTAAACTAAAATACACTTGTAATACATGATACTTGTATGATTTTAAAAATACAATGTTTATAAGATGCGAGATTTGTTGAAATTGAATTTTGCGTGTTGATAATTGTTGTAAAGATCATATGCACAGTTGTTTTATTGCGGTTATCTGTTAACTTAAATCATCGAGCATAGGCGATTAACCTAGTAACCGAAATCTACTCAGTAAACATAACCTTAAACAATATCGAAGTTGTAACGGTCACGGTAAATGTGTTGATTTAACGAATAAAGTGATTACAAAATATATAAATATATATTTTTTGTAACATTCACATATTGAGAAATATGCTGAGTTTACGAAGGTGTTGATAGAATATTTAAAAACTTTAACGTATAATGATATGAAGACATTGTTGAAAAGGATAACTTAACAAAAACCCTTGTAGACATTTACTTATACTTACACTCTCATACACACCAACACTCTCTGACACACGCACACCCTTCCACGTGCTGTATTACTTAGTATGTATTTACCATCTTATTTTTCTTATCTGTTAGACACTTCCGCTTGATTTTATTTTTACAATTGGAAGTACCCAGCGTGTGTCCCAATACAAGTTATTTTGTTGCTTCCAGGGAGCATCTCAAGTAATAATTGTAATTTGACGTTTCAATAAAATTGAGACAGTTTGAATATTTTTTGAAAATGTTATTCTATGAATCGTATACTTAAATAGCTAACGAAAATATGGGATAATTTTTGACAACCAAAAAAGAATCTTTAAATACGTCATAAAATGTGCCCGCTAAAACAACATGATATAATATTTTCTGTAATGTAGGTTTATACAATTAAAACACATAATAACGGGTTCAGTCATCCCGTGGTCACTTGCAACAGTGTCGAAATATCAAGAGTCTCATATCCCTACTTTAAACGCGGTAAGAACCCGTTATTATGTGTTTTAATTATGATAATAACCGCATAAACTTAAAACAATGTAAGTAAGTTTATACAAGTCTTAATCCAAAATCACAAATAGTATATTGTATGAAGGTTGCGATATAGAATGCTGAATCTTTCAGGAATAATTCTTGAGTGTTTGTTGCAAGATCAGCGGCAAATTCTACTAGAGTTTGCTGTACTTGAGGGTCTGTCAACAAAAGGAAAAATAATTAGTAAACTGAATTAAATATTATGGCTATTTAAAACTATTGGTGCTGATTTCTGCAGATACCTCCTAATATTGAGTAATGCTCTGTTGCGGGGCCTCCACTTCCAATTCAGTTGAAGACAATATAATTTAATGTACGTACCATGTACATAGTGTACGTGAAAAGATTTTACGTGCACATGCTAATAAAAAAGAAAACAACTAATTAAAGTGGCCCCGCTGCAGACCATACTATAAATGTTATACCTTCCCGTCATTTTCTTATCCGCCGAAAAGAAAAAGGACGGATGATTGACAACGGCTAATTTTAAATTGATTGAGTGACTGAATTTTTGATATACTACTCATAGTATATCAACTACCACTACTATTAGTTTAGTATAAGTATATCAATGGAATGCATGAATAAAACCTGGCTAAATAAAATAGGCATTCCATTGATATTCAACATGTTTGACGTGTGCTGTCAACTTAATTCTGTCGGGTTATATGCCCTAACACGCATTTAATATCACAACCGCTGTCGTCGGTTCCACCCCGCTCTCTTTTACTCATTCAAACATTAATAACTACGATAACTCTACTTCTTGTCATATTCTATAGCCTCTTTACCGGCAATGTATATTTTATGTGAAAGACTGCAATTTTATCATTATTTGTCGTAAGATACTGCATACAAAAGTATTTTTTTGATTAATAGCCGAAAATAGATATAAGGTTTGTAGCTTTCCTGTGATAAGGAGGGATCTCCAAGCATGCTTGTATGATTTGCGATGTATGATTTTTTGGCCTGCCAATTATATCCTGAAACTCCGTGAGTCGTAAAGTTGGCGGTTGAGTGGAGTGCAAGTATGAACTATTTGCTCATACTTTTACGGCGCGCGTTTCGCGCTCCCTTGGCCTTTCCAACTTCTTCTTCTTTTCCGTGGTACAGTCAGTGCTTTCACTTAAGTATACAAACGTATTATGGCATTTGTAGGGCAAGTGGTAGTTTATGCCTTCCCAATTGGACTATTGTATTTTATTTCTTTATATATAAATATTTAATATTCTAATTTAATTGTTCTATTAGATCTGTTACCTGTACTTGCACCGGCGGCAGGGCTAACAACTGTGGGAGGTACCATATTGTTGGAGTAAGTTGTACACTCAGCCTTTTCTAATTGGAGATTGTCTATCTTAGGAATTACAGCTGTTATGATAACAGATGCTGCAAAGAATATCACAATATTAATTATGTTTTTTTCCTAAGAAATGCAAATTTATAAAGGCATAAATGTAAAAACAAAATGCAAAGTGTGTAAAATCAGTGCGAAATCTACAATAGTTATAATGTTCCAAATACACAATTTAGCAACGAAACGACAATTTATTGTGTGGTGGACTAGTTGAGCGGATAGTTGATGGAAGGGAAATAGTCTTCGAGTCAGACGATATATACTTGGAATACAATAATTATAAACTATTCATGTAATGTTATATTAAAAAAAAACTCACGATAATTTACTGATGCAGCAAAGCCTGTGGTAATAACAGGCTCTTGCGCCCGACGATGAAATATAAAAGTAGAATAATTAGAGGCTTGCATCAAATTCTGAAACTCTACTGCGATCACTAGTTTGTCTGTGTCTTTGTTGATGCTGAAAAATTACAAAATAATAATATCCATATGTATTAAAAAAAAACAGAATAAAAAGTCAATTCAATTAAGACAACTATTGTTTTTAGCTGTTAGTCCATAATAATTACAAAACCTAAACTTTAAACAGTATCAGGACATCGATACTATAATAACGTGTACAAAACGCATAAGTATATACATATGCAAAACTGAAAATATTCAAATTATTGTATTAATTTACTTACTAAAACTCTTCAATCCTGCCATTTAAGCCAGTGTTCATCTGACTCACGCCATCAATAGTCAAATTAACTCTAGGGATATACAAAGTGACATGCGACCTGAAAGACAACATGACAAAAAATAAATGTTCCGATATTTACCACCAAATAAAGAGCAAAGAATATCCCAAAGTAGACAAATAAATATAAATGACGAAGAAGATCTGGGGGGTTAAAATGGCCACATCGAAGCAATTTATTTAAGAAAGCAATATTGCAATTTGACATTTGCCCATATTAAAGTAAGTGCGCAATGCAAACAAATGTCAAATAACAATATTGCTTTCATTGATGAATTGCTTCGTTGTGGCCTTTTTAACCCCCTGGTAGCGTCTTTATTGATACAAGAGAAAAGAGAATTTGAAAAACCAGAACCCCAAATTTTTGCGCGAAAATCCTAGGTAAGTATATGGCTAAATTTCTTGGGGTATGTGAAGAGACATCCTGTATTTTTAAATTTTCTTCTGATAATATTACAAGTGGAGATGAGGTTTGTGTTTTTTTTCTCCTACTAAAGTATGTATTCAATTTTATTGTGAACATAATTTACCTTATCAAAGGTTCAGGTACTTGACCATAGCTCTTCTTGCAGTACGCATGTTTGGCGAAGAATTCGCGAATACAATTCTTATCGTATGACCGACAAGGACGTTCTATGATTGCGGTGTCATCTGAAAAGCAGCACTTAAATGGGGACCTCTTATGGGCAATCAAACAACATTAAAAGCATTCATTATAAGCATAATATCTAGTTTAGTTCGTAATTATAGGCGAAGCAGTTGCAATAGTAAAATATCTATGCTAGCTGGTCTTGATAGAAATCCATGAAGAAAGAAAGGGGAATCTCGAAGTCTTACTATCCAGTAAGTCTATTGGGAAGGAATTTCCCAGGAGTTCAACTGGTAACTAGAACTACTGGGAATAGGGGGGTTTTCAAAGATATCTAGGAAGGAAAGAAAATAAAAAATTGACAAGTACACTGGTATTAAACGTGATTTTTGCAATATCGTAGTATTGGTGTGAATACTTACCAGGATTGCCTACTCTTTGGCCTAAGCCAATAACCCCACAACAAAGCAAGAAAACCAAAAAAATATTGTAAAGCATGATACGTGTATGGGACATGGACTTGTTAAAAACAATGTTGATCATTTAGTGGTTGCATTTTGCGTGTTGGTAAATTAGTGTAATCTTTAGATGCATAGTTGAATCGATTGATTGCGGTAATCAGGTTCACTGAGCTAAATGTATGATTAACCTAGAAAACAAAATCTTCTGAATGAACCTTAAACAATACTGAACACGTAATTTTATGTCTAATTTTTAATGCAGGGCAATGATCTTAAAACGGATACAAAATGACCTTGGATACACTGGATTATCCAGTGCATCCATCCCTGCATTAAAAATTAGACATAAAATTACGTGTTCAGTATTATTTAAGGTTAAGGCCGAACAGCCATGAAAAATGTGCATCACTGCGTGACAATGATGACTGTCATAGATCGTCAGAAACATACGTGCAGGTTAAGGCCGAACAGCCATGAAAAATGTGCATCACTGCGTGACAATGATGACTGTCATAGATCGTCAGAAACATACGTGCAGCCTATGGTATGCACTATACCTATGATCTTATATCAACCTACTTACTTTTTTTTAATATAACAGTAAGCCCGCGTTCAGGGAGTTCAGGGATACGCGGGGCGTTACGCAGCGCGGTGCCCTGGGCGTTAAGCGTTTTCTCCGTCAAGCAGCGAGCGCAGTTCAGTGACATAGCGTGTCGTGGCGCGTCACCCGGCGCATCCCTCGCCGCGTCACCTATGCCACGCTGCTTGCCGCGTCGCCCGCGGCGTCACTCGCCATATATGACGCTACAATTCAAACAAATGCCAGCAAAAAGGCTTCTTCGTTTATATTGCCATACGCTTGACGCGCCGCGCATCCCTGAACGCGTCCTTAAGCAGTTATCACTCGACGCCATTGATGTAGGTATGTAACTATTGCGAGGTCGCGGTCACGGCTGACTGTGAACCGGTCAGCAAGGTAGTATTGACTTGTATGTAAACCACCGATCCTTAGCACACTGGCAGTACCATCTCAGCGTGCGGTTGACCGCATCGTGCGATAGCCACCTAATTGTTCCAGCCCTCGCGGCACAGCTTTGACCAATAGCCGTACGACATCTCTCCACGTAGATAGCATTCGCTGAGTCTATTGGCCGAAGCTCTTGATATGTTTGCTGGTCACACTACATGATATTTTTCGGGTTCTGTAGCTCACGTCGCCACTAAGTTTAGGTTCCATGACTCTGGTTCATGTAACCTAAATATAGCTGGCGAGAATATTATTCCGTTTATTCAATCAAAATAATTATTCATTTCCGGCCAAGTAGTGAATGTCATGGCAAGTCGGGTATTTACAACACATAATGTTTATGTTTCTTAACTACTTACGTAGGATCTTCCCAAACAATATACGTACAGGTAAAATAAAACTAAAAAAAATCACATAAGACACCGTTTAATAATTTCGAAAATCTTTTTAATGTATCAGTTATGTTTCTTTCGTTTATTTCATTTTTACGTAACATGTTTCTTTTTTATTCTTTTGCCATAACAGTTATTATAACGGTGCTTAGTTTCAATTTTATGTGAGACGTATTCCAAAATCACAAATTTTATATTGTATGAATGTGGTGATATAATACGCTGCATCTGACAACAGAAGTTCCTGGCTGTTCAACGGAACGTTTGATATAAATTCTGCTACAGCTAGAGGCACTTGCGGATCTGAAAAAATAACACCTATTTATAAACTTACCCATAATCCCTAACAACTTAGGTGGGCACATAGTTACCCACTAAATAAAGATATTTACTTAAACGCTATTATTAAGACGACAAAGATCTTAAAATTGACGATACACACAGTTATTCTTACATTTATTATTACAACGTCTCATCTGCCTAAAAGTACTGCAACTTCTCACAACCTGTATAGCCGAAAAACCTTGGCAAGGAACCTTCGTTTTGTTTAAAAAAAACAACAAAATATTGCTACTGTCGATTGTATTTGATTCAGTGAAAGCATAGAATACCTCTGAAGTGAAAGTGATAAAATTGTCACTGTCTATTGACTTAATCGTTTCCAACTTGGCTAACCCTCGTGGTGTCTTGATGGTTGCGCATACCCGAGGGCATTAATTAGTTAACCCTGGGAGCGACGGAGCTTCCTCCGTCTGCCTCTGACCCTGATAAGTTATCTTTAACTTTATTTTTTTACCATAGAGTTTTCTTTTTATTTTGTTACCTGTGCTTATAGCTGCTTGGGGATTGATAATATTGATAGCTGTAAAACTGTTGAAAAAAACTGTACACTCAGCTCTTTCTAACTGCAGGTTGTCAATGTTGGGTATTACAGCTGTTATGGTTACTGAAGCTGCAAAACAAAAGTTGTAATTACGGTGTTTATTCCATTTATAAAAAAAGTGTATAAGTAGTACAATTGTTTCACGTACTTATATTAACTCTAAATACATTCGGTTTTACGAATATAAGATAAACCGTATCATGATAAGTGACCAGTGACCAGTGCATGATAATAATGGTTGAACACGTGAATAAGGACACTATCTCTCAGTCGCAACCATGTGACCTATTGTAACCTCAGCTTTTTTGGTTAATGAGGCCATTGCAACATTTTGCCGTAATATTTTTCGTAATTTGCTCGTAAGATATTTTTTCATAACTGTTTGGTGCAAGTCGTATTTGAGTCTTGAACAACTGGACCCGCTTCGAAAGTAGAACCACTGGATCAGTTGCCTGATCCATTTTTTTTTCAGACACCGGGACCATTCGCAATATGAACAAAAGTCTTTTATTTAATATATTTCTCGTACACGTGTATAACGAAATAAAAGTATTTGAAGTAAAAAGTAGAGCAAATTTAGTATTAAATAATAATTATAATCTGCAAATAAAAATAATGCTTAGCTATGCGGTTCCAATTTTGCTAGTGCCTGTAAGTACAATCAAAGAGCAAAATTGCAATCACTGGGCCTGGGAGTGGTGAAATTATGAACCATTAGTTGTCATAATTATAAAACTTGTGTTTTGTAGGTGTTTTTGGTCTATTACAGTGACAACATGGACATTGGACAACTAGGAGGTCTTAGGCGATTCTCACACTGGCCCGCATGATGCATCCACGCACGTTCATGCGGATGCATTTTTTTGTGTGTTAGACCGTGCGAGTTTTCTATAAAAACGGAGATACTTACAAGCAACGGAAGAACACGCATCCACGCGCTACGATGCATCATGCGGGGCAGTGTGAGAATCGCCTTTAAGTGCAAACAGTTAATTTATTACTTTGCAAGAAACTGATTGGACTTTTGCACCTTATCGTACATTATTTTCGTCATGTGGTGTCGAGGGCAGTCGCCGTCAGAGACAGCACCTGGCCATAGTAACCTTTTTAATATACTTACGATAATTAACAGAAGCAAAGGCTCTTGTGACCACAGGCTCCTTTGCCCGACGGTGAAATATAAAGAAGAGGTCTTCGGCCGCTTGCGTGAAGTTGCGCAATTCAACTGCGATGATAAGTTTGTCCGTGTCTCTGTTTATGCTGTCGAAAATGAGAATAGCAATAGCAATAAGGGTTAGGGTTATTAGGGTTAATAGGATTTCCAGACACAATAGCATAGAATATGGAAAAATAGGTATAGAACGGCAACTCTCCGCTCCCCACCACCGGTTGAGCTAGGTTTACCACCCCCAACCCCTCGAACATAGTTTAGACTCGAATCGTGTGGTGTCAGAAGTTACACACACAGATGCGCGTATACGATAACGCCAATGTGTAGTATCTGTGTAAAACGAGATTGTTCGTATGAAGTGTCCGGAGTGTAATGGGCTGGGATTTTAAAAAGACATTCGTCGGTCTTATGACTTTTAATGAAATATAGACGTATTAAAAATACTTAAAAAAACAATTTACAAAATATTCAGAAACATACACACAACTTTATTTTTATTATTTTTCTGACGTGATTTATTGTAGATTTGCCGCAAATGACATTAACTACTTGGCCAGATTAATGGAGGGCGCT
Organism: Pectinophora gossypiella; assembly: GCF_024362695.1. Taxonomy (NCBI): domain Eukaryota; kingdom Metazoa; phylum Arthropoda; class Insecta; order Lepidoptera; family Gelechiidae; genus Pectinophora; species Pectinophora gossypiella. The sequence goes on along the minus strand of NC_065410.1, from coordinate 3,280,517 downwards.
GAAGGACACATTTTATTTGGGTTCTCAAGAGCTCCGAGTCTGACGCTCGCGATTTTGCCACGTTGCACAGTTGCATAAGCAGGTAAGACCTCTGGGTCTTACGTGCTCTAGTGGTTAGAGCGTTGGGCTCACGATCTGGAGGTCCGAGTTCAATTCTTGATAGGCATATTGTCGAAGTGACTTTGTGACACTGTTCCTTAATTGGTAAGGACATTGTAGGCTTGAATCACCTGATTGTCCGGAAAAGTAAGATGATTTCGTACTTCAGAGGTCACGTTAAGCTGTTGGTCTCGGCTATAAGCCGCAAAACAACTCCACCAGTCCGCAGTGAGCAGCGTGGTGGAGTATGCTCCATACCCCCTCCGGTTGATTGAGGGGAGGCCTGTGCCCAGCAGAAGCACGTACATATTTTGTGTATCAAGGATATAATAATATATTTTAACAATGCCTTACTATTAGAATAGAACCATACTTACTAAAATTCTTCAACCCTCCCGTTCAGTCCGTTGTTTACTTGATTAAGAACACTTACAGTGACATTAACTCTAGGAGCATATTCAACGTCTTGTTGCCTGAAAAACAAAAGTATAACTCGAAGAAAATTTGTTGTTCCGAAGAGGTCATGGGGTTTAAAAAGATCACATTGAAGCAAAACATTTGACACAAGTTATTTGACATTTTTATGCATTGATTGAAATGTCAAATTGCGATAGCCAGCCGAAAATATACTACATATCAAATAAAAAAAAAAACGAAATAAAACATCATCATAGGCACGTTAAGCCGTTGGTCCCGGTTACTGCTTACTGATGTAAGTCAGTAGTCGTTACATGAGTCATGTCAGGGGCCTTTGGCGACTCAATAGTAACCCTGTCACCAGGGTTGATGAGGTTGGTAATCTACCTCTCAACCCGCACGAGAGAAGAAGAAGATCATCATAGGCCTTTATATCTTGATCAGATGATTTATACAGCGTTTCTGCGTTTCGAATCAAAATAAATATACTGTAGTATTAATATACTGTAGTTTTAACATACTGTAGTATTAATGTACTGTATTAACATACTGTAGTATTAATATAATGTAGTATTGATATACTGTCTATTATTGGTGTATGTGCTTTATTGGTGCAAGTGGGTCACTAAATGTTTGCATGTACTCACCGTATAAAAGGATCAGGAATTTGAAGATAACTCTTCTTGCAGTACGCATGTTTGGCAAAGAATTCGCGGATACAATTCAAGTCGTATGACCGACAAGGACGTTCAATGAGTGCCGTGTCATCTGTACGGGTAAATCAAAAACGGCAAAATTATTTAGTAAAATAATTCTTCTTTGCGAGTCGATGGCGATCGATACTAAATTTTTGCTGACCAATAATTGGTCACGTTTACGGCAAAAACAAAATTAAAAAAAATAAATAAATTGCACTTTGAAATCATAAAGCACTAATATTAAAATATCTAAGTAATGAAAAAATACATCAAGAGTTTTAATAATTTTTTTATGTGTTAAAATCACAATTAATTTCTAAAAAATCAATAATACGGAACGTGAACTGTTTTATAAATAATAAATAGTTCTTTAAAAGAGTAAGTGTGTCATTCTTCTTTTTTATCGACAATGATCTGTTCTTCGTCCTGATAAGTTATATGTTTTAGAATTTTATTTAATATTTCCATTGTCCAAAAATAAAGTTAATCTTATTATACTCAAAATACTAATCGGTTGTTCCTCGATTAGTGATTAGTGACATAGTGGTAAATTGAAATGCTGTCTCTGATGAAAAGTCACTCTGTCACAATATTTTTTGGAATGCCCTTGCAAAGAAAAGTATTTTTACAAGATAAAGAGAAACACTAAATAGTCGACAATTTAGACACTGTATAGACACATTTTTATATTTATGATGATTTAAAATATTTATTGTCGTTATAATTTTAAAGATGTTAAATCCGATATATTGAGGAAGTGTATTTTTATTGTCGATAAAAAGAAGAACGACCCACCTGTCAAAATGAGTACACTTTTTACCGACTTCGAAAAAGGAGGAGGTTCTCAATTATTTATTCGACCGTATATTTTTTTTTTATGTTTGTTCAGGGATAACTTCGTCGTTTGTGAACCGATTTTGATAATTATATTTTTTTTAGTATAAAAACCGTTAATGAATATCGACAAATTTTATATACTCACCAGGGTTGCCTACTCTTTGGCTGAAGCCTTCACTCACAAAACAAAGCAAACAAACTAAAAAACACTTGTAGTAACTCATAATGCTGCAAAATAAGTGCAAGTACCTACACGTAATACGAGTATAAGAAGGTGTTAAGTAGCTCACTAATCCCCATCTTGCGTGTAAACAGTGTAATCATAAATAAATAATTAATTTTTTTGTGAAGTGTGAGTGATAAATATTGATCATTTTAATATGCAATTATCACTGAATAAGAACTGAAGATTTAATCTACTAATTACTCGTACTAAATAGTTTTGTTCTAAAGTTATGTTAACAGAACTACTGGGATATTTTGTTGCATTAGTTGTTTGTTTGCATTGCGCACTTACTTTTATATGCGCCAATGTCAAATTGCAATATTGCTTTTTTAGATGAATTGCTTCGATGAGGCCTTTTTAACTCCCCAGTTCTGTTAACGGAGTAATTAGTTTCGGAGAGCACGTTGGTGCTCCGAAGCATCCACAAGTTTATCCATGATAATAACGTTGAATAAATGATTCTGATTCGGCATGGTTCTTCATATTTTCGGAGAAAATGTTGAAGAAGAGGTTTTTTTGATATGTCCTTCGAATCGGGCTCTCCCTCACTTAGGTGATTGTTTTCGCAGGTGATCAAAGAACTTTAAAATTTGATAAGTTAGTTATGAATTGGCCAATACATCGGTACGTGTAAACTCTGCAGAACATTTAGGTTTCGAGTTCGACAAAACACATGGATTTTTCTTCCGGATGTTTTATTTCTTCGACTCGAACAAATTCGGATTCAGTGGTTTAGAACTCTGAGAAATCTGACCCGAAATAAGTACTGAATAATTTCAACTTTCTGTTGTCCTGTTGCTGGTTCAAAATTTTAATTAAGTAAACTTTGAACAGTTGCCGCGACCACTGCTTTGTCTGTGACTTTCGCGTGCAGGTGTTGGGGCATTGAGAACGTGCAAGGAAGTAGGGCATTGCTTGTGGTAAGACTCCACAGTCACAAACCGTTTCTCCAGCATGTCTCCATTTGGTTAAATTGCACCGACAGCGCCCTACCTGCGCCCGGAGTTCGATGAGTGACATCCAGATTGAGTGACCAATAAGGAAGGCATTAAAGCCTTTTCTTGCGTCACGTTTCGCTAAGGCTCTCGAACGTAATGGTGGCGCTCATGGTAAGTGAAATGACATAAACGAAAAAAAAAAAAAGTGTTTATTTCTTGTTTTCAAGCAGCATAAAATTATGAGGCAACCCCAGGAAGCAAGGTTAATGCTTGAGAAACGAAACGAGATTTTAACCAATATACCATTTAATAATTCAAATTATAATAATGCTTAAGAAACATTTCTGCACACTGAACTCATATTCGACTTTATATGAAATAGAACTGTTGGCAATGAACGGAGATTTAGAGATGCATTTAAAGTCTTAGTTATGTAAGTAGTAATCCAAAATCACAAAGTTGATATTGTATGAAAGTGCAGATATAAAATGCTGAATCTTTTAGGTATGCTTCTTGTGTATGTGTCTGAATGTCTGCTATAAATTCAGCAATCGTTAGTTGCACCTGTGGATCTGCAAATGAACAAAAACATAACTCTCATTTAAGTAAATTTAACGGCCTCCGTGGTCCAGTGGTTGAGCGTTGGACTCACGATCCGGAGGCCCCTGGTTCGAAACCCGGTGGGGACCTAATCATAAAAATCACTTTGTGATCCCTAGTTTTGTTAGGACTTTATAGGCTGATCACCTGATTGTCCGAAAGTAAGATGATCCGTGCTTCCGTTGGTCCCGGTTACTACTTACTGATGTAAGTAGTCGTTACATGAGCCATGTCAGGGGCCTTTGGCGGCTCAATAATAACCCAAGTTGGTATGCCACCTCACAACCCACACGATAAGAAGGAAAGACTTAACCTGTGATGCTCCACTAAACAATATTTTATTTCCCTTTTTCTATCAAGTAAGATTTTATCAATTGTATTGTTACCTGAACTAATAGCAGCCTCAGGTCCGATAAATGTTGGTACCACAGCATCGTTCGCGAATGTTGTTATTTCAGCTCGTTCTAATTGGAGGTTCTTCACATTAGGTATGATGGCTGTTATGACCACCGACGCTGCAAAAATAATCATTCACTTGTAGGGGTCCTTACCAAAAACACTATCACTAACGTAAGTTGGTTTAGTACTTTTACCATAAGCCTTGGATTTGGATTTTGAATGAATACCACTAACTGGTGAAAAGCTAATATTTTGTAATTCATGATAGCCCTGTTGGGGGAAAGCGTGACTTACTTATAACTAGTTATAACAACATAACATAAACAGCCTATTTATGTCCCACTGCAGGGCAAAGGCCTCCCCTCAATTCACCGGAGGGGGTACGGAGCATACTTCACCACGCTGCTCCACTGCGGGTTGGTGGAGATGTTTTTACGGCTAATAGCCGGGACCATTGGCTTTACGTGCCCTCCGAAGCACGGAATCATCTTACTTTTTCGGACAATCAGGTGATTCAAGCCTGAAAAGACTTACTCACTGACTTACTTATATCATACTTTTCTTTTTTGACGTGACTTTGGTATTGTAGATTTGTCGCAGATGGCATTAACTACTTGGATCATACAAATATACTTTATTGCACCAAAATAAAAGGAAATATTGACAAAAGACTCTTAACCAAGTAAATGGCAAATGGCGGCCTTATCGCCATAGTCATGAGTACGAATCTTGTCTTGGGCTCTTAACCACTGAATTTGACTCTATGAGTTTGGATCATAGGTAATTGATATCACGTGGTTTTCAGGATTTGTCGCAAGCAACGTGAAGCAGTTGGTGTCAGTTATGACGCACGTCAGGGATCTTTGGAGTCTTAATAATAACCTTGACATCAGGGCAGGTGTGATCGATTAAAGATGTCACTTCCATGAAAGAAGACGAAGAAATACTCACGATAAAGTACTTCAGCATAAGCTCTCGTGACAACAGGCTCCTTAGCCCGACGATGAAACGTGAAATATGAGTCATTGGCCATTTTGTTTAAGTTTCGAAACTCTACGGCAAACACAAGTTTGTCTGTGTCTTTATTTATGCTGAAAAAGTAAACAAAAACTATGTTAACATCACAGGTACTTGTAACAAAATTACTTTTCTTTAAAATAAGGTAGTTGAAAAGTATCAAAAACTAGTAATGTAACGTTATAGTTCCAAAAGAGACACAGACTGATGGCCAAATGTTTAAACGGAATCAAAATTCGTTGCAAAATGGAATAATTATAGCCCTCCGAAATCAAGGAGTTAGAAAGAAATGGTAATAGGAAGAGTATTTTTGCTAGAACAGGACGGAGCATTCCGTCACCACTGACTTCAAATTGTAATATGATATCACCGGCATTAGATGAGACAGAAAAACAAGCCAGCCTACATGGAAGTGGTACGGGACCACCTGTTATTGACTACATCTGCAAAGCGTGTGGTAGACCTTGCCGCTCTAGCATTAGCTTATAAAATCATGAAAAAAGTGCTTCATAGACACTGTCTACATTATCTGTAGAATAGTGATGTTTACCAGATACCCGTGGTCGTATGCCGTGTAAGCAAACTCTTAAAATGGATTAGCAATGACATTCGAATTCTGACAGGTGGTTTAGAAGTTAAATTGGAACAGACGTGCATACATACATAGCGGTCAAACACATAACCCTCCTTTTTGCTTGGCTGCAGTCGGGTATAAAACCTGATTCATCTTTAGCACAATGACGTTAGTAGATGAGAATCAACCACTCTACTGCCCAGTTGTCTAGTTTTCATTATAAATATCTTATTTCTTATAGTATACTTACTAAAATTCTTCAATCCTTCCGTTTATGCCATTAATTACTTGATTATTGAGAGTAATCGTCAGGTTAAGTCGAGAATCGTATTCAACGCTCTGCGAGCTGGAAATAAAGGATATTTTGACAATTCATTATCGTTAAAATACATACATTAACTTTCATATTATGCTTCGATCCTGACATACTTCTCTTGCTTCCTCCACATTCATAAATCGTTTCATACACGCGCGCTAGTTCAGAGTAAATCGTACTGAACCTTTTTCTAAGGACATCTCCAATAAAAGAAAAATAAGGAAAATAACCCTTTATACCGCATTCGGTCGCGTAATTCATTGTCGAATAATTTTCCGCTGGTGTCGCGACCATGGTGTACTAGTGAGGTAAGGCTCTTACCGTATCAGTGGATCAGGAACTTGATCAAATCTCTTCTTGCAGTACGCATGTTTGGCGAAGAATTCGCGAATACAATTTGTATCGTATGTGCGACAAGGACGTACGATGATTTCCGTGTCATCTGGAAAGCAGTATGCGTATTAATGTGTGTATTTTACCTAAATAAACTTTTTTATTATTATTTTTTTATGCGCATTTTTGAACACAGTAGTTTGTCCTGAGTATCTAATCTATTAAACCAAATACACGTTACATTTATTTTATTTATGTCGACATTCTTTTGTATTGTATTTAAATTACGAAAAATCGTCATCTCCCTTTATCCCGTTTTTCACAAGGTCTGCTTACCTAACCTGAAGATTTAACAGGTCCGGTTTTTTACAGAAGGGACTGTCTGTCTGACCTTCCAACCCGTTAAGGGAAAACCAGCTCAATACAGGTTAGGTCACATACTTCCGAAAATGTAATTTTCGGGAATGCGGGTTTCCTCACGATCTTTCCTTCACCGCTGAGAACGTGATAATCATTTATGATCCAAACATAAATTCGAAAACAAATTCGACAATCATTAGTTTACGCCTGTGCTGGATTCGAATCTGCGACCTCAAAGTGAGAGGCAAGCTTCTATCAACTGCTACTACTGCTCTAAATGACGAAATAATATTGTGTTATTTTGAACAATACGATTTTTTAATGTAGAATACTTTGAATAAGTACTCACCAGGATTACCTATTCTTTGTCCAAAAACACCACCCACAAGAAAAAACAAGCAAAACAATAAACACTTGTATTGAAACATATTGTTGTGAAATGAATGTACACGAAAAATCGCTGTAAGAATGTTAGATGTTAACACAGTTTACCTATAGACGAACAGCTTATAATAGATGTTGCGTGATTATTGATTGAACATCAATATTAATTTATAGGATTGAGGTAATATAGAGTACGCTCCACGAATGAAGTAGGTACCACGAGTTTCAAGGGAACTAATTCATCATCAGTGATTTAAGAGCCACGCTCTTGTCGGTGTAGTTTTCTCAATGCTACTTTTTAAGGTCAGTGGTTTCCCCCAACAATGAACTAACAAGTCATAATACAAACTAGACAAACCGCCGTCTAAGTAGTCATTTTGCAATCAAGTAGACAAAACACGTGATTTACTGTGAGATGTGCTCCAAATGGTATTAACTACTTACCGAACAAATGAGGAGCGCTGAGGACTTTAATAACATTTTTATTTCAGACTGTAGTCCATAATTTGGTAATAACATGGATGCTTAAAACTATGTTAGTTACAATACACAAAATTATTTTGAATTGATTGAAGCACCGTACGCGGCTTTCACCCGGCACAAAATCTAAGACAACGGGCCTGAGAGGCCTAGACAAGGTCAATGTAACATCTAAGTGAAATGATATTTAATTCGTTTGGGATAGTCTTTAATGTAGTTAGTCATGTTACTATCTAGACTAGACTATCTAAGACAAACCAATTTACATCACTCCCTGTGGCCGCGGGAGTTAATAACATTGTCGAAAGGGCTTTATGTACAAGATGTGAAATTAAATGTACAATATAAGGCATTGCTTATGTTATGCCGAGTTGTAAAAGCCAGTTGCGCGTTTACTATACTTAAGCATACCTTTTCAAGTTCAAACTCAAAATTATATTTATTCCGTATTAACATAGTTACACTTTGAAATGACGTAAATTCAAAAATGTTACATTAACCTTCAAAAAGTTTATCCATGACAATTACGTTGAATAAATGATTCTGATTTCTGACACTTTTGAATCGTTATATTTTTTACATAACGAGTGTCTCAACCGCCTAAAACTGCTGCAGTTTCTCACAACCTGTCTAGCCAGGGAAAATAAACTACAAGAAAAAGTCTTGGCACAGGGCCCTAGATGTTCTTTAAAAAAATATATAATAGTGTTAATACAATTTAGTGATTTGTATAACAACATTAATAGTACTGTCCTCGTTATTATACAAGTGAAAGTAAATCCACAATAGTTTTTCAATGCATCTTGTCAGCTTCATAATAATATTTAAATTTATTATTGTAGTAAGTATAAAAAAGTTAAGGAGTTTTGAGTTTCCAAAAGTAGTTATACCCTAAGTATTACATCTGTCTATATCTACCTTAACAAATTAAATTAAAATCTAGAAATGAGAGAAACAAGCTAGCAGGTAATAATTTAATAGTTGAGAAACTCATCAAAAATTATGTAAGTTGTAAACCGAAATCGCAAATTTTATATTGTATGAACGTGCAAATATAAAATGCTGAATCTTTCAAATATATTTCTTGGATGTCTGTTGGTACGTCAGCAAACAATTCAACAATGGTCCTTTGCACTTGCGGATCTGAAAACAAAAAAAAAAACTATTACTGGAAGAATTAAAACAGAAGAATCACAAGTAGAAGAAGAAGCTAAAACTGTACATACATATACAAAATAAAAAAATCAGACAACTGTCAAGTCCATAATGGTAAAATGCAACTTAATATCTAAAAGTAAAATAATAATTAAATAGAAATGAATTTTTATTCTAGTTGCCACTATAATAATAGAGAAGAGCAACTAATCAATACCGGTTATAATTCCGTACTCAGTGAATTTAGAAAAAAATGTGATGCCGCACTGTGAAGTGGTGTGATTATTTTGTTATACATCTTTAAAAACAATGTTTAATTTACCTGAGCTTGAAGCTATAGAAGGATCAATAAAAATAGGAACGATCGCATCATTAGAGAAGGTTGTAAATTCCCCTCTTTCTAATTGGAGGTTGTCTATCTGCGGTATGACTGCTGTTATAACCAACGATGCTGCAAAAAATGTGTTATCAATCATCGTTCAAATTTCTTACACCAGGAGAAGAAGTAAAGGAAATCATATATTCTAGAAATAAGTACGTAGGTTATTATATTACACAGTATATACTGTATAGTATTACACAGTATAGATTGAATAAAATTATAAGTTTTAACTAAAAAGGGACATAGACGCTCAGCAAAATTATGTAAGTTGTGACACTCCAACATTTTCATTTCCACCATTTTTATCATCAGCAAGTTCATTATCATCATTTTCATTGTTCAAATAAGTTTTACTATAGTTTCGCGTTTGTTAATAATTTCTCCTGTTCCTATAGCTTAACTCTTAAAAAATATATTCAACCCTATTCGGCAGTTTATGATCGAATTCGTTGTTTTTGAGATTTTGTCTTGTTATCAAGTTGTATTTGTGCCTTCAATCAAAAATACTTTATGCACACAAATAGAACTTACAAAAATGTATATAACATAATTACTACAGAACAAATATTGTGCTGTGAGCAATATACTAAAATAAATGAATTAACAGAAAGAAGAAGAAGAAAAAAGTGGAGAAGTGTGTCAGGATCGAAGCAAATGGAATTCCATAGTCTTGCTTACCCGGTGGGAAATAGGCGTTTATGTATGTATTCAAGTAAATAAAAAAAAATACTTACGTTGACTTATTGCAGCAAAAGCCCTAGTCACGACAGGTTCCTTTGCCCGACGATGAAATATATAATAAGTATCATTGGCAGTTTTCGTTAAGTTTCTAAACTCTACTGCAATCACAAGTTTGTCCGTATCTCTATTTATGCTGATAAAAAAAACAAAGTATGTAAGACATCACACAATATGTATGGAAAGATCAGAGAAGATGAATGGATATTTAATAACACACGACGAACTTATTAAAAATGACATGCAAGGGAAGATAGAAGGAAAGAGAGAAAAGGAAATGCTAAAAAGAGCTTACATGGAACAAACAAAAGAGAAGGCGAATGTTGTGCCTTATAAAGAAGTCAGAGAATTGGCCTTTGATAGATTAGAATGGACAATGCTACAGCGTCAAGAGCGTGACGCTTAAATGATGATGACGTAAAAAACGTCATGACGTAACTTTATGTATAGTCACTATAATTATGCAACTATATTTGATTTAGTCTTTTAGTGATACTTACTAAAATTCTTCGATCCTTCCGTTTAGACCAGTGTTAACCTGATTAGGAATAGTAACGGTAAGATTAATCCTAGAGCCGTATTCAACACTCTGCCTGTAAAAATAGTACGTTTTGATATAAAATAAATCCAAGTTAGGAAAATAAAATACGAATTAGTTAAAAATGACAGCGAATTCTTTCAGTATTACCAAGTCAGTAGGTGCTATACTTTGACTGATTTAAGTATGTGAATTATAATGATCTTAAAAGAACACAGTCAGTACTGGGTTTGTTCTGTTCGTGTACGTGTATGTGTGATACCCTTGCGGATTTCTCTGTGAATGGGTGCATAGAAACCCGAACATTACAAAAATTGACACTCCAGTATATTGGGGCTTAATAAGTTTTAGAATGTTTTTTTGTTGCTTGTCCTGTATACTTGCGATGGGATCACCGCCCAGTTGCAGGTGCATTGTGTTGCCAATTAAATGTTATGCCCCCTCTACCCAAAGCGGACAGACATACGTCTAGGCTGTACTCATCATCATCGATTCATCATCGTTTATGATTGAGAACGGATTTGATCGTGCTCGCTTGTCACCATCTGTAATCGTTGATAGCGTAGAGGCATGCGACATGCCATTCCAGTATCGGGTCGTCTTTCTATTGTTTTTCATTGCTAATATAATAACCCTGACACCAGGATTGATGAAGTTGGTACTCCACCTCACAACCCACACGATAGAAGAAGATTGCTAATGTTTATCTCAACTTTGTTGGAATGTTTGAAAGTACCGTATCAAGGGGTCTATAGGGGATATTTGTGTTATAATGTTAAAGACCGTAATGCGGTAAATCTTAAGATTGAACAGGCGCCTGTCGGTAAAAGTCTGAAATGATGGGTTATTGAAAATTAATTTGGACTGCCATAACGATTGATGAATGTGGAGGAAGCGAGAGAAGTATGTGAAGATCGAAGCAAATAGAATTCTATAGTTTCTGTTTACCTCAGTGCGAAATGGGCGTAACTTTATATATGTATGTATGAATTTTCTACAAGAATGACCTGGCAAATCTTAGAATTTACCGATAAATCTAAAGATTTAGCGTACGTCCGGCTTTTAATAGGAACATAATAATATACACTAACCGTATTAGAGGATCAGGAACTTGACGGTAGCTTTTCTTGCAGTACGCATGTTTAGCGAAGAATTCACGAATACAATTCAAGTCATATGTCCGACAAGGACGTTCGATGAGGGCGGTGTCATCTGAAAATGAGCTTACTTATCAAAAAGATGCCGTTTTATAATATGGGTTCATCATATCATTCATCGACTTATCGTCCACCGTCCACCGTTGATTTGTCAACGTCAGTAACCAAGTCAGAAGTCAACTCAGAAGATAAACTGGGTTGACAAAGGTAATTTTTTCTGCGTGAAATAATGCATACAAGTCCTCTTATTTTTGTCTGAATATTTTTACACACTTATAATAATTTTAATAATTATTATATTTCATGTGACGTATTTAAATTTACCGCAGATGGCATTAGCTACTGGGCCAGAAAACAATATTATCACAACAGCTTCACTTCAGGCTATTTGACTGGATAAATCATTTTGGTTCGGTTTCAGTTTTTTATATTGTTTGATACTTATTGTTTTTGTTTTGTTTTTGACATGTAGGAAGCCTTTGCCTGATATTGACATCAAAATATAATGATCGTCTTTAAGGAATTACTTAGCAAGTGTTAAGTACTTACCAGGATTGCCTATTCTCTGGCCTAAGCCACCAACTACGCAACAAATTAAAAAAAGCAAAAAACACTTCTCGTTCATCATATTGCTCAAACATTAATGAGTGAATGAATTAGTGATTGATACAATTACTATATTAAGCACAAACAGATTACTTCTTAAATAATCTTGCGTGTGAATTATCTTTTATTGCGAGCAATTGATCTACTAACTGTGAATTTTGTTTGTGTAATACAGTTGATTACCTTAAATCCGTTCATTAATTGGGTGATTGACCTAGTAAAGGAATCTTAGCCATGACACGTTTATTATAAAGTTCAGTGATTAACCTCTGACGCGGCGGATAAGTTTAACATCTAAAACTTGACTTCAGAAAAATCACCCTAAGAGGTATAACATAAGAATAGAAATATTTAAGTGATAGCCGTGGTCGTATGCCAATCTGTCCTTAGAGTTTGCGATTCATTTATTAAACTCTGATAAATGGTTTAGGAGTTATGAGGGAACAATCGTGTATACTACACTCAGGTGGTATAGCCTAGCTGCATTGTGTGACGGATGCGGCAGAGACTTGGTTAGGGGAGCTTCAGCTGGTTATATGATCCACGCAGGATATTTTATTTTTGTCTGCCATTATCATCAGCCCATTAACGTCCCCACTGCTGGGGCACGGGCCTTCCCTATGGATGGATAGGGAGATCGGGCCTTAAACCATCACGCGGGCCCAGTACGGATTGATGGTTATTAACGACTGCTAATGCAGCCGGGACCAACGGCTTAACGTGCCTTCCGAAGCATGGTGGAGCTCGAGATGAAAACTTATTGTTTTTTGTGGTCACCCATCCTATGACCGGCCTTTGCGAAAGTTGCTTAACTTCAACAATCGCAGACCGAGCGTGTTTACCGCTGCGCCACCGAGCTCCTCAACATATATATCATAAACCTCCTTTTTGCTTCGCCGTAACTTATAACCATCAGACAATCAAGATGCTTCTAGTGACATCTCATCTAGTCTAACAACTCTGTTAATTAGTTTAGGAGTAAGGAGGAAACAGACGTGCATACACACATACATACATAGCAGTCAAACTTATAACCCTCCTTTTTGCTGCGTCATAGTCGGGTAAACAGGAATTAGTCGTGTTAGAGTTCATCATCGAAGCTCAACTACTTAATGCAGTTACAGAATCGATTATTGTGCACTTAAGTATAGAACAGGATCATCAAAAAACATACCACAAAAGCCTACCTATCTAAAATCGATATCTTTATTGTCGAATTGACTTGATCTTTTTTGTCAATTGATGTTAGTGTCGTCATCAACAAACATAATATTATACTTTTCAATATACTTGCTAGTAAAGTAGCTCTTTTAAGTTCATAAAGTGTGATTAATATATTATATAAAATACCGGTGTTGTAATGTGCTTTATAATTAAATATGTGTGCACATTGTGTATAATATGTTGTATATATTGAGGCGACTTATTGTAGGTTTACCTGAAGACAAAAACACCGAAAATGTAGGTAAACAATAAAACAAATACAAATTTGGTAGTCATTTTATTTCATCGCACATTTAAATTATGTATCGAAAGATAAGGCCTGTATGAAGCTAACAAAAAAGAAAACTCTTTTGGAGCTCAAATAGCTGATAGTAAATCATAAGACGTTGAGTCCAAAATCACAGATATTGCATTGTATGTAAGTCGTGAGGTAAAATGAGGCGTCAGTAAGAAATACTTCTTGTGCAGCCACAGGGATATTTGCCAATAACTGTGCTACTGCGATAGCCGGCTGTGGGTCTGAAACATAACATATATTATAATTAGCATCCTTAGTAACATCATGTTGGTCATTGGCCTCACAATCCACACGAAAGAAGATCCTTAGCATTTTGAATCAGGTGTCATCATCATTCTGTCCTTATCCCACTCTAGGTGTTGTCGGCACAACATGTATTCCTCTTTCATTCATTTCTGTCAGTCGTCATTTCAGTACTCAAACCTTTCACGCACATATCCTCCTATACACAATCCATCTACACTTTCTTACTATCAGGTGTCATATTAGTACTATTTTCTATTATAGATTTCGGTATGATGTTCAGTCACTGTTTTTTGGATGACTTGTATAAGATTCTAGGCAAGAGAAACAGCAAGTTTAAATAAACTGCACAATGATGGATTATCATAATCAAGCTCTTGAAGATATAACGATGGTTCTTAATTAATATTATCTCTTGTTTTCATAGCAGTCAAATTCTAATAGTAGTCATAATTTATTAAAGAATTAAATGCGAATCCAGAGAAAAACCCATGTTCTTCCAGGACAAATGTTCTCCTATGAAATTCTGCGAGTCACTGCTTTTTGTAAGTAATAATTATTTTAATGTGAATACCTGTGCTATTGGCGGCATTCGGATCAATTATCATTCGAATCGGGTAGATATCATTGACAAAGGCGGTGTGCACAGATCTATCTAATCGTAGATCGTCTATTTGAGGTATGACTCCAGTTATAACTACGGATCCTGTGGAAGATAAGGTACAGCATTAAACGTTGATATTATTATTGTTGGTAAGAATCTCAATAAAAGTCACAAAAATCTCTTGTTATGGTCTTAAGTTTGGTTAGAACATTACAGGCTGATCACCCGAATGTCCGAAAGTAAAATGATCTGTGCTCCGGCTCCAGAAAGATGAGGTTGGTAATCCACCTCATAACCCACACGATACAAAAAGAATAAAAGTGATAATCGTGTTTTTCTATATTTAGTTGCTATTAAATTCCCTTTCCATAGCTTCTTGTTTCAGTTTCTTCTCAAGGTCCTGATGACCAGTGGAGTATAAAGTTTTCTTTGGATTTTTGAAAAATGTTCTAAATAGATACTTCCTTACCTAAAATAACATCAATCACCTTAGCAAAAGTAACCACAGGTTCCTTTGCCCTTCGATGGAATCTGAAAAATGTGCGATTCGAATATATGTGTAAGGGCCGAAACTCTACAGCTATAACCAGCTTGTCAGTGTTATTATTTATACTGAAAAATAAATAAAAAATATCTGTTAAATAATAAAACAAGTTAGACATAGAATATTAACACAAAAAATATGGCATTGGATGCTTCCATAATTATTTTGTGAAACTTAATCCAAAGTTTGCATAGTAATCACAGATCACAATACATAATCGTTTTTATTCAAAATACTTTAATAAATAGCAAAATTCATAAATACTGCGAAATACTTTTTGAACTCATGCAAGCAGCATTCTACATCAGCTATTTACAAATATTATATGCTGTTAAAATCGTCATAATAATTGTAGATCTTACTAAAAGTCCTCAATTCTTCCGTTAAGGCCGCCCACATTCTCATCGAGGAGATTAAGTGACATGTTAACTCTAGGCACATAATTAGCTGTTTGTCGTCTGAAAATACAAAGAAGAGGTTTGTTTATAATTATTGTATTAAAGAAAAAAAAAACAGAAATGTAAGATAATAACATTATTAAGTAGTTTAATTTTATATATCGGTACGGATGTCGTGGCAAACCCCAAATAAGATGGCATGGCCTTGACGGCTCATAGAAGGACTGAGCGAAATATGCACAAGACCACAAAAAGCAAAAAGGGAAATGTAGAGGTACAACTATGTTTCAAACATCAATAATAACATCCTATATTCAAACGGGGAAGATGTAAAGAACAGGGTATGAAAAAGGCCACATCGAAGCAATTCATCTAAAAATCAATAATACAATTTGACATTTGCGTAAGTATATAAAACTAAGTGCGCAATCAACCCCATCAACGGGTTGCGGGTTGGTTGCGGGGGCGGGTTGATGGGGCTGGTAATCCACCTCACAACTCACACGATAGAAGAAGAGTGCGCAATGCAAACAAAATATCAAATAGCAGTATTGCTTTCTTAGATGAATTGCAACAATGTGGCCTTTTTAGACCCCCAGGTAACCTACCTTATATATGGATCAGGAGCAGGACCAAATGCCTTCTTGCAATGAGAATGTTTGACGAAGTAGTCTCGTATGCAGTTTATATCAAAGGTAGGACAGGGACGCTCAATTTTTGATGTATCATCTGGAATATTACTACTTGTGAAATTTTCGTAATGAATTTCATACTAAACATTAAAGCTAAAACGTACAGGATTTGTGACGTAATGGATGACCCCTGTAGATGATAGGTACGGCAACCAATAGTTGCAGAAGATGGTGCGTTTAGAAATAGAATGTTCAACTTAACTTGCTATTGGTGCTAATTCCTGTAAACACCATCTAATTTTATTTTAAGTTATATCTGTCATTTTCTTATCCGCCGAAAAAGAAAGGGACGGATAATCAACAAGCATAAAATTTATGGAACACGCGTCAATTTTAAGCACAAATCTATAACAACCGTCTAAAAATTTTACATTAATAACCCGCCAGAATCATGTTGACAGCACACATCATACGGTTTGCATACCAGCGAGATACCTTTTTGATTCGCCAGGGTTGTTCATTCATTTACTCATTCTTCCTAAAATCAAGAGCTGTCAATAATTCGTCTCTTTTCTTTTCGGCGGATAAGAAAATGACAGGCATAACTTAAAGTAAAATTAGGAGGTGTCTGCAGGAATCGGGGCCATTGTATCAAAAAAGTCTTAACACATATCAGTAAGTACCAGTATACGTATTAGTCTTAAAAGCAAAAATCTGTCACGGGAGAGAGAGGACTTATGGTTTTCGTAGGGCAGAGAAATCTGAATGTAATGTTGACGGTGAATGAAAAGCAACTTACCAGGATTACCAACCCCCTGAGTCAGTCCATCATACACACAAACCAGTAGGATCAAAAAACTGTAGTATTGCATGTTGTTTTTTTAGAAACTGACGGAACTATGTCAATGTTGCATTATTTATTACCTCAGGAATCGCGTGTGAGATGATTTGATGTAGTGATGGATTTATAAGTCTATTAATGAAATATTTTTCTGAAGATCGTACAAACTTTTGTAAGTAGCCATGCGTGAGTATTACTGTGATGAATATTGATAAATTATGTTAATTATGTCAAGGACTTCCATCCATTGCGATAGTAGCCTGTATTAATTTCTCATAGTTATTATTTTTAAATTTTACTTACTATGTCAATTTTGCATTATCTAGCAACATAGCGATAGCGTGATAAAATGTATCTTAGATTTGAATTTCGTTTCGTGAAAGAAGCAGGTCGAGTATTTTCGGTAATCGCTTCGTGAATATTTCTGACTTGATATTTTTTGATCATGAACGTCATCCTCAGTTCACTATTGATGTGCCTGGATTTATTATCCTCCTACCTTATTCAAATTCAAATTCAAAAATATCTTTATTCCGCAGGTAACATATTTACACTTTGAATCGTCAATTTTTAAATAACGAACAAACATTTTAGTGTTCTTATTATATGCTCCTCTTATATTATGTCCTTATTACTTGATTACTTGCTATTATAATCTCTGAGACTCACGGTGGCACGGCTGGGAAGAACTACTCCCTAGTCCGGATTCCAAATGACATTCATTTTCTTTTAATGCTTAGATGTATTTTTTTTTCTAAGTATGCATGTGATGGTAGAAATTTTGTAGATTATTTAGATGTAATTAGAAATTATATGCTGAATAGTGAGCCAGGGAGCATCACACAAATTTAAATTAAATTATGGAAAATAGATATTTTTTAATGATAAAACTACTCATTTGGCTCTGGGGTTTACTACTTAACTAATAGGTTAATTCGATACGTACATCGATTTTATATCGTTGCGATATGAAGATTGCACATAAAAATGCATATCCATACTTAGACCAAATCATCTTACACGCGATCCCTGCGTTAATAAATATTGCAACTTTGACATAGTTCCGTTAGTTTCATGAAAATAACAACATGCAATTCTACAGTTTGTTGATCTTACTGGTCTGTGTGTATGATGGACTGGCTCAGGGAGTTGGTAACCCTGGTAAGTTGCTTTTTATTTTTTATCATCAAATTCCAACTCAAAAATATCTTTATTCAGTAGACAACTTAGTTACACATTGAATCGAACTTTGAACGAACGTCTCATCTGCCTAAAACTACTGCAGCTTCGCACAACCTGTATACGTATAGCCGGGGAAAAGAAGCTGCAAGAAAAACCTCGGCACAGGGCCCTAAACGTTCTTTAAAAAAAATATCTGCCATTTTCATAAGCCATCTCTCTTGTATTGTTTCTTTTAAGACTAATAAATTATATTATTATATTTGTACAGAATTTTTAGGTGCTAATTTGTGAGAAATTTTTCGTACAATAATAGTACTTGATAAGCAAAATATCGTTTGGGTCAAGTTGAGCTAACATTATATTTACTTTTAGATCTATATGTTTAAAGCCAAATCTATCATCATGATCTTTCATTACATCGTAAATCTTTTTTATTTTAGCTTTAATGTATAGTTAAATTGATCACGAAAATTAAATAAATCTAATATTTCAGATGACACCGCCAAAATTGTGCGTCCATGTCCAACTTTTGATATAAACTGCATACGAAATTACTTCGTTAAACATTCACATTGCAAGAAGGTATTTGGTCCTGCACCTGATCCATATATAAGGTATTTGTTGTTATACATCTTCCACTGTCTGAATGTTTATCATTATTGATGATTGTGTGTCTGTAAAATATATAGTGCGTTTATGCGTTACATAGTCCTACCAAAAGCCGTCGTTGTTTTGCTAATGTTTTCTGGGTCTACCTTAACTTCCGTGCCCATGATCGGTATGCATGCCGTTAAATAGATAGAAAGATAAAAATCTTTATTTTTTTTAGTAAAATCATAGCGCTAGATGAAATGCACCAACTCTTAATAAGCTAACTGCTCATCCATACTTTTCTCATTATTTATTTTCTAAAATTTTTGTAACCGTGCACGGATCACTTTATTTTGCAGACCTCAAACCGTTAGATATGTGCCTAGAGTGAATCTGACAATCAATCTCATTGATGAGAAGGTGAGAGGCCTTAATGGAAGAATTGAGGAGTTTTAGTAAGTATTTTAATTATTATGTTATTTTAATCACTAGGTACTTTAACCTAGACGTTTATAAGTCACAAAGAAAAAAATAAATCAAATAAATCTGATTTGGACGGGACTTGAACCCGTTGCTCTTGTTTTGTCTTGACATTTCCTAAGCACGAGTGAGTGCTACAGAAGGAATAACTTATTAAATTCCATGAAATACTGGAGTCAGACAAGATCATATTCCTTATTTTTCAGTATAAATAATGACACAGATAAGCTGGTGATAGCTGTTGAATTCCGACCCTTGGACATATACTCGAGACGCGGATTTTTCAGATTCCATCGAAGAGCAAAGGAACCTGTAGTTACCTTCGCTAATGAGTATTCTCTTGTTTTCAGTAAGTAATTTTTTACGAAACATTATTGTTTGTTATTAAATCAATATTTTTTTTTGGAAATATCTAAGATAAACTTGGTTGTGTTTGCATCAGTAGAGTAGAAACGAAACAAGAACCTACTGAGAATTCAATTTACAACGCCAACGCCAATGACGATTCTTCCGTTAAGATTACAGCAACTACCAGAAGTAATAATATCTATATTTAACTCTGTATTATGTATTTCTACAGAGTCCGTAGTTATAACTGGAGTTGTACCTCAAATAAAAAACTTACGACTTGATAGAGCGGTGTGTACAGCATTTTCCAATGACTTTATACCGGAACTAAAACTAGATCCGAACGTCGGCAAAAGTTCAGGTATGCTAATTTCATATTATTCTTATCATCATCATAACAGTGATAAACCTGTGGAGAACATAATGTGAACCCTATCTGTGAATTTTAACCTAATCTTAAATATTGTCTAAATTTTCTCCCAATACATGTTTCAAAATCTGGTGAATACATCTATGTAACGGTGTCGGTATAAGTAATTTTATGTTATTAATTATAATTATTATCACACTACACTATCCCACTACGTAGCAGAGATCTTTTTCGTCTTCCTTCAGTCCTCTTTCATCTTCCTTTTCTTCTTCTTTTTCCTCTTATTTCTTTATCACTGATTTAAGAGCCGCGCTCTTGTCGGTGTAGCATTCTGTTCTTTTTATGGGAAAAATAAGGCAGTGGTTTCCCCCTTGCCTTCCGTCCCGCAGTACTCTGTCTGACGCGAGTGGGGCGCCCAGAATAAGCTATTTCAAACCCGTACTAGGACTCCTGTCCTGCGTCTCTAAATAATACTGACAGTATCTCTTAAGTTATTGATTTTCAACTAAAATTCAAATATTTCCGCTTTTTTCTGACAGCAATACACCTGATTGCTAAATATGCTCATGATATTTCAGATCCGCAGACATCGATCGCAATAGCACAATATTTGGCAAACATCCCGGTGGACATACAAGAACAATTCCTTACTGACGCTGCATTTTACCTCACAACATTCATACAGTGTAATGTTTGTGATTTTGGACTTAAAGTCTTGTGATTTTCTCTCAGGTTTTCATTACAATGCTTGAAATAAGCTAAGTATATTTACCTTTTTGGTCAAATTTGGCGGTTCTTTTAAACCACAATTTATTACTTAAAATAAATGTAAAATCAATGCCAACTATGAATTTGTTTTAATAATGTACATTTATAACCGCTGTATCATTCATTGGAAATATCGCATAGAATGCGAGACGTAATAAAAGTATAGACAATGTCAAACAAGATCTCATGGCGATATTGCAGATCTGCTCCATTTTGGTAACGAATGACCGACAAATTTTGTCGCTAAGATATTGCACGAATCGCGACCCGTTGTGAGAAAGGTTTATCTGGAACGCATAAACGCACTGCATATTTTGTTCACGCTGACTTTTAGCTTCCAAAGTGACATTAAATTATTGACCATATAAAACACAAGCGTATCTCATTTACCCATGTCGTGGACGTACGAGTTACTTACTATCGCCAAACCGATACACAAGTAATAATACAAATATCGAAACGTAACGCGAACGTGTGCGTTTTATTTTCACATGTTCGGACAGTGACGGAGCGGAGTTCGCTTCATGCACGACAGGTGCCACCGATTATGACGGTAGTCGGGAAAAATGTCCATGAATAACCATTACGCGGGTGAAAGCATACAGTGGACGTATCTACGTCAAAAATAACATCCAACTATAGTAAAAAATCGAGATTATTTTGCTTTGAGTTATAAATTTGCATTTAGTGAAAAGTTAAAAAATACTCAGCACAAAGAAAACAACAGGTTTGTGTCTTCTTTTTTATTTAATTAGGTAAGTACCCTTTGATCTTTTATTTAAGCTCTATACCTTTATAGTTTTTGATTTCTGAATATGTAGGTTGAACTACCAACCTTGTGTTTTTCTCATCTGCTCGTGTACATATCGTTCTCTTTTGTAATAAGTTCTTTTGTCTATTCCAAAAAGTATACCTGGAATGTCCATATGAAAATTTCCATCAAACAACGCCTGAAAAAGAAAAAAATGAAAACGAAAATGTTTTCATTACGGTCGTTTCGCTTACGCTTTATTTTCAGTGACGAAAGCCGAGAGTGGTTGCGTGTTCAATCCGACGAACGCATTCGTCAAATCGCCGATTGCGGGTAATTGATAAATTAATTGGTTCGTTTAGATAGCGGTCATTTTGGAGCTGAATAAATATGATATTCGTAATGGCTACGAATGGAATGCTTTTAGGCTGCCGGTTCCCATTCTGAACAAGCCTTTTAATGACATGATGTTCATTTGAATATTTCTGTATGGATTCTTTCACGTTATCACACATATGAAATTGTTCAACTTTTGTCAAAATCTGTCGATATGTTAAGCTTTACATGACATCGTTTCTGGTAGTTCCTGAAGGTGGAGAAACGTTTACCTCACCAGCTATGTGGGTATCGGCGAACTAAAGTGTTTGCTGTCGCTAACTGTCTACATTATAACTCAAGGTCTCAACGCAAAACTTCAAATACGGAAGACTCGACCGAAATCCTCCTATAAAACTACACTTTCAATTCATCAGGCCAGCTTTATTGTGTGACATGTGACCGGACCTTCAAGTCGATGTTCGGTTTCGCCAGCCACATCAAAGTTCGACGATCCAGGATATATATTTAGGAGTCTGTTCAGGATTATATTTGAAAGAGTCAAGGATAACTGTCGTATTGTAAGTAAATTGAAGACCCTATCAAAAAGCCAAGATACAGTACCTCTTTTAGGCAATACAATAAATTAAACACTTGAGAACAATATACCATTCGTGCGGACATGAATAAACAAACAAACAGACCACAGACGGTTCACCGTCACTGGTGCAATTATTCACAATCCTCCAGCCTCTTAAAAACCAATTAATATTCCATTGATTCCCCGCAGCCAGCAGGGTTGAAATCATGTTATTATTTCGCACTGCAGTAATGAAATAGCTGAAAGTGTTAAAGTCTGGGCGGTTAAAAAGGCCACATTCAATCAATTCATCTGAAAAAGCAATATTGCTATTTGACATTTGGTGACATTGCGTATTTACTTTTAAATGCGCAAATGGCAAATTGCAATATTGTTTTTCAGATGAATAAGTTTGACCTCCTGATGTTTGTTTTGTGGCGCGATGTGATCCAATTTGTGGCAGAACACTGATTGTCAAACTTTTTACATATCCTTAGTGTATATACGAGATTATTAAGTATTTGATAGCAGTAATATTCCTATCTGTCGGATAAGTTCTGGATAGGATATTAGACGGAAGCAAGTGGTGAATCTTCAGGTCCTAAAAGTAGAATGTTTTAAAAATATTACGATGTTTTGTGAAAAATAATCATCAGGATATTAAGAAGGAATCAAAATATATCTACCATGCTTTAGCAACAAGTTTCCATCAATAAAAGGTGTAAGGTGTTCTATTTTTCAGATTTTTAACAAGTTGAAACACTTATTAGCATTCATATTTGTGGCCCCTTCGATCCTTGCCACATAAATCTTATAGACTATACCAGATATCGATGTGATCGATGTTAGTGTTATCGATGTAAGTTGAAACTAGTAGGCGTTGAAATTAGGAGTCGTTGAAATTAAACACCGATTGGAGTTGAATCAGAGCTCCTACCCGTGTGGTGATTCTAATAAGAATGAGAGTCTAGTCCCCGCGCGCGTGTATATATAGGAAAACGCCCACTAAGCGGGGCGGGGCAAGGGCGCGGCGGGGGTGTGTAGCGGTGAAGCCGCGCTCAGTCCCTATCTTTCTCTTTATTTTTAAAAATAAAACTTACAAACTATTTACAATTTCTAGGCAATCATTATACAATCATAATATAATCATAATACAATCATAATTTGCTTCTTGTTGCTTCTACGGCGAACATATTCTCCCGCCGCAGCTGCGCAGCTCGATGACCACGTCGCGCAGCTGGACCATCTACGGTTCGCCGTCCTCGGGTGGCGATGTTGGCAGGATGACCAGCTTCTTCGTTGGCCGCCGCAGGATCCCCTTCGTTGTCCTCACGTCGACCGCCCTCGTCTCGCCGTCTGGTCCGGGGTAGGCAGCCACGACGACACCTCGCGGCCACGAGTTGCGAGGCAGCGTGCCGTCAGCGATCAATACTAAATCGCCCACGGAGATGGAACCCTTGCTGGCTCGGGGCTCCCGCCGGTGTTGGAGTTCAGGTAGGTACTCCCGTACCCATCGCGCCCAGAACATGTCGGCTAGGCGTTGGCTCTTCCTCCAGTCTTTGCGGCCGGCGTCGTCGCCCTCCGTGAAGGCGCCTGGCATCGGCACCCGTGATGGACCTCCCAGGATGAAGTGGTTCGGAGTGAGGGCCTCTGGGTCCTCCGGTGATGTCGACACGTGTGTGAGGGGTCGACTGTTGATGGTGTGCTCGGCCTCCACCAGTAGCGTTGTCAGGACTTCTTCTTTTGGCGCGCGCTCGTGCAGCACCACGGCTAGTGCTGATTTGACGCTGCGGACCAGTCTCTCCCACGCGCCTCCCATGAATGGCGCGCTAGGAGGGATGAACTTCCAGGTGATGAAGCGAGCGGAGGCTTCTTGTTGTATGGCCTCCTCGACGGCGTGCTTCATCTCGACGTCCGCACCGCGCAGGTTGGTACCCTGGTCTGACCAGAGCTCGGTGGGGCACCCGCGGCGGCCTATGAAGCGCCGCAGTGCCATTACTGCAGAGTCGGTGCTGAGGCTCCCGGCGAGTTCCAGGTGCACTGCCCTGGTGGTTAGGCAGGTGAAGAGGACTCCGTACCTCTTCTGACGTGCGCGACCCACGGTGACTGTCATGGGCCCAAAGTAGTCAAGCCCCGTGTAGGTGAAGGGCCGCTGGTGATGGGCTAGACGGCTCCTTGGATGATTGCCTGTCGATGGTTGGGCTGGCGTGGCCCGACGGATGCGGCAGACCTGGCATTTCTTCAGTTCGTTGCGCACGGCGTGGCGGAGGCGCAACACCCAGTAGTGCTGTCGCACCTCATTTGCCGTTGTTTCAAACCCTCCGTGGTGTAATTGCGTGTGCACCCACTTGATGTACAGCCGCGTCCATCGGTGGTCTCCATCCAGGATGACGGGCTCCCGTTGTTCTGTTGTGATGTCGGCGGCGGCGGCGATCCTCGAGCGTAGATGTATTAGTCCCTCTTCGTCAATCATAATCGACAGTTGCTTGAGTCGACTGTCGGCCGGCAGGGGCTTCTTTCTTCTTATAGCTTCTAGCTCCGCGCTGAAGGCCTCTTCCTGCACGGCGCGTATCCATAGTTGCCGTGCGCGATGCAAGTATCGTGCCGCGAGAGGCACGATCTTTCTCTGCTGTCTCGGCGCATGTTTGTGTCCTGTGCCTCGTCCCGTTTCTCTGTGCGCCTGTACCTTCTTCCACGTCGGGTCTTCCTCCGCACGTTTCTTGGTGCGTTTTCTAGCGGCGGCACACCTTTCTCTTCCCTTTAGTTTTTCTATGAATTGTAGGACACGCGCCGTGACACGTAGTAGTTTTGCCCACGATGAAAAACGTGTTATGTCGGGTAGCGCCTTCCCTGTTCTTTCTGCGGCGGTCGTCGCGTGCACTCTCTCCTCGTTTGTGTGTTCAATAGTCTCTGAGATGTCCTCCGCCGGCCAGGTGTCTTCTGGTCGATACAGGAAAGGCGGGCCGCGGAACCAACGATGCTCGGAGGCGAAGTCTTTCGGCGTTCCTCGTGTAGCGTCGTCGGCCGGGTTGTCTCTCGTTGATACCCAACGCCATTCGTTTGTCTTAGTCTCCTCTGCTATCTCGGCGACTCGATGAGCTACGAAGGGCTTGTAGGCTCGTGGTCCCGTTCGCAACCATGATAGGACGGTCCTAGAGTCGCTCCAGAAGTAACGACGTGCAGGCTTGATGTCGTGTTCCTCTTGCGCTGTGCGGGCTAGGCGGCAGCCCATTACGGCCGCTTGGAGCTCCAGTCGTGGTATCGATGTCATCTTGCTGATAGGCGCCACTCTCCCTTTGCCGGCGATGAGCGAGATGTGTATTTTCCCGTCCTCGTCGACGATTCGCCAGTATACCGCAGCGGCGTAGGCAGAGCTGCTTGCGTCCACGAAGGTGTGTAGCTCCACGAACCGGGCGCATGTGAGCGAGGCATAGCACCGAGGTACGGCTAGTTGTGAGAGGCGCCGCGCATGCTCCGTCCATTTTTTCCATGCTTCTGCTTCGGGGGTAGGCAGCGCGTCGTCCCATCCTATTCCGGTGCGCCAGGTGTCCTGAATGATGCGCTTCGCTTGTATGGTCACGGGCGTGGCGATTCCCAGCGGGTCGTAGAGTGACATCGTCGTTCGTAACGCTTCCCTCTTCGTTGGCACGCGCTCGCCGTGTAGTATGTCGGTGGGTATCCGGGCTTCATTCATATTGAAGGACAGCGTGTCGCGCTCTGGGTACCATATCATTCCCAGTATCTTTTCGGGAGCAAGCTTGACGATGTCTTCTTTCGCCTCGGGCGCCAATGATGATAGTACGAGTCTGGAGCTCGATGCCCATTTCTGTAGATAGTAGTTGGCGCGGCTATGTATATAGGCCACTTGACTGGAGACTTGTATTGCTTCCTCTTCCGTATCGAAGCTTGCCAAGTAGTCGTCGACGTAGTGATTGTTGATGATTGCCGCCGCCGCCGCCGGATATTCTTCTCTATATTGTTCGGCGTTCCTATTCTTCACGAAGATTGCCGTGCAGGGGGATGAAGTAGCGCCGAATATTACACTCTTCATGCGATACTCGACAGGGGGTCCCTCTCTTCTATTTCCGCGCCAGAGGAAGCGCTGCATGTCTCGATCTTCCGTCCTTATTGAGATCCGCATAAACATGTCCTTTATGTCAGCCGTCACCGCCACTCTTCTTTGCCGGAACTTCATCAGCACTCCTGGTAGGGATCGAAGTAGGTCCGGCCCGGACAGTAACATGTCGTTCAGGCTGACTCCTCGCACCTTTGCGGCCGCATCGTGGACGATCCTCAATTTCTCTGGTTTCTGCGGGTTCATAACTGCAAAATGTGGTAAGTACCAAATCTTCGTTTTTCCCTTCGGCGGCGTGGGCGCGACTTCTGCATAGCCGTTCTCTATCAGCGTGTTCATCTGCTTCTCGTACCGCCTTTTCATTTCTTCATCGCGATCTAACTTCCTCTCTATGGCTTGAAGTCTTCTCAGGGCGGCTTCGTAGCTATTAGGAGGGTCGTAGTCGTCGCTCCTCCAGAGTAAGCCCGTTTCGTATCCTTCGTTTGTGCGGCGAGTGGTCCTCTCTAGTGTTTCAAGCGCTCTTCTTTCTTCCTCTGTGTGGAAATGTTTCGGTTCCACTCCTAGGACTTCCAATGCGAAGTGGTCTCGAAGCAGTTTTTCTATTGCTTGATCATCTTCTACGATCCTCGCGTGATGTACTCGATGAGCGGGGCCTCCCGCCGGTGTGTGCCGCACTCCGTGCAACACCCATCCTAGGTCCGTGCGCGCGGCGACCAGTTGGCTGTCTTGCTCGCGTCTGACTTCATGTGCCAGGAGTAGCTGCCAGTTGTCTTGTCCTATTAATACGGTTGGCGTTCCCCGGTGATAAGTCAGCTGGTCTTGTAGGTCTTCTAGGTGGCTCTGTCCCGTCACGGCGCACGCCGGCACGCTCTGCGGCGATAACTGCAGGTTCTTCATCGTGCGCGCTGAGATGCTGTAGCTGTGCGTGTCCTCTGGCGCGCTGATGTCGAAGGTAACTCTTCTCGAAGCGCCGGCGTCCACTCGTGCCCCGGCTACTCCTTCTATGTAAAATGGCTCCGGAGGTCCCGATACGCCGATGTGTTCCGCCACCGCCGCCTCTATTAATGTGCACGTTGATCCATCGTCGAGAAGTGCGTACGTGCAGTGAGTCCCCTTAGGTCCACTTACACGAACCGGCAGAATCTTCAATAGTGCTGTAGTATTCTTCCTTTCTCTTGTCGACGCTATAGTGGCTATTACTGGGTCTTCTTCTATGTGAGTTCCCGCGTGGATGGACGCTCGTTGTTCCGGCTCGGAGTGCAGTAGGCGGTGGTGCGAGTACTTGCACCCGCCGACGTCGCACCTCCTCGTGGGACATGTGTGGCCGAACTTCCTCCGTTTCAGGCAGCGGAAACACAACCTATGTTTCTTCGCGGTTTCCCAGCGCTCGTTGACCTCTGTCTTCTTGAAATCTGCACATTCGGTGACGTGGTGTGTTTCCTTTTCGCAGACTGGACATTGTTTCCTATTGTCACCGGCCGTGACGTTTATCTTCTTTTCTTCTATGTGGTGAGTCCTCATTGTCCGCCTCAGTGGAGCGGACGCGTTCTCCCGCCGGTCGACGACTGGTGTGGCTTCCACGGGCGCGAAGCTGCCGCACCGCTCCGCTGTTCTCTCCATGAAACTTGCTAGCTTCATCAAGTCTGGTTCCTCTTCATCTTGTTCGGCCGCAAAATCGTAGTACCTATATCGCAGTGCTGACGGCATCTTCTCCACTACGTGTCGAACTACTTCCGGGTTATGCAGGTAATGTGTCTTCTTCAATGCCCTGATGGTTGCTGTAATGTTTGATATCCTCGTGGCGAAGGTGCAAATGTCCCTCGGTGATTCGGTCAGACGTGGTAGGGCCCGCAGCTTCTCCAGTTCGGCCATGACGAGGGCGTCCGGCCGCCCGAAGCGCGTAGACAGCAATCGCATCACGTCGGCAGTCGTGGTTGCACCGATGAATAAACATTGGGCGGCATCTCTTGCTGCTCCCCGAAGGCTCCGACGTAGTCTTGATAAGTTTTCTTGCTCCGTCAAATATACTGCAGTCTCTTCATAGGCGGTCTTGAAAACTAGCCATTCACTCGACGCTCCGCTGAAGATGGGCAGCTCAGGCACGGAGCGCGGGGCGATGGCGGCTGGTACTGCTCGTGCGGCCGATGCTATCGCTGTCGCTAGTTGACTGTAATCGAAAGTTGTTGGCTTCTCTTCTATACTCCTGTGTTTCGGCTTCTCATGATCCTTTACGGTGGCAGCGGGGAAAACGGCGGCAGCGGGGGGGACGGCGGCGGCGGCGGACGGCTGCGGGGGGGACGGGTCTTCCTCGGCGGCGGGAAGCTGGTCCACCCACGTCTTGGTGCGCTCTTGCATTTCGCTCACGCTGACTATATCCGTATCGTCGTCGTCTGATTCCGCTTCTAATGTGGCGATCTTCGCCGCCGCTAGCTCCACTTCCTTCTTCAACAATTCTTCTTTAGCCTTCAGCAGCGCCAGGCGACGTCCCTTCGACGCTGAGGAACGCGGCGCTGTCGGTGCACGCTTCACCGACTTGGGCCGTAGTGTCGTGTCGTGCGTGCTTTCCCCCGTAGATTCCTCCGTCGTCGTTGCAGTCGTCGTAGTAGTGGCGGTTCCCGTCGTCGTCGTTGCGGTAGTGCCCGAGCTGTCCTCTGTGCTGGTAGCCGTGGCTGTACGGCTTGTGCTGGGTTTCCTGGTCAGCGGGGGGGCGGTGACTGGCGTCGACGCGGCTGTGGTCGGCGCAGTCCTAACGGCGGCCGTGACTGACGTTGACGCGGCGGTGGTCGACGTAGTCGTGACGACGGGGGCGACGGCGGCGGCGGCGGCGGGTGCCGACTCGGCGGCGGTCGGCGTTGGGCGAGTTTCTACGGACTTCATGCTCCTAGTCTTCATATCCGCTGTTTCTTCAATCCGGCTCGAAGGAGAATTTATGTGGCCCCTTCGATCCTTGCCACATAAATCTTATAGACTATACCAGATATCGATGTGATCGATGTTAGTGTTATCGATGTAAGTTGAAACTAGTAGGCGTTGAAATTAGGAGTCGTTGAAATTAAACACCGATTGGAGTTGAATCAGAGCTCCTACCCGTGTGGTGATTCTAATAAGAATGAGAGTCTAGTCCCCGCGCGCGTGTATATATAGGAAAACGCCCACTAAGCGGGGCGGGGCAAGGGCGCGGCGGGGGTGTGTAGCGGTGAAGCCGCGCTCAGTCCCTATCTTTCTCTTTATTTTTAAAAATAAAACTTACAAACTATTTACAATTTCTAGGCAATCATTATACAATCATAATATAATCATAATACAATCATAATTTGCTTCTTGTTGCTTCTACGGCGAACAATATTCTTATAATCCATGTAACCGGCAGCCCTACATTCATGTGGATAATCCCTGGCCTGATGTTTGGGATATTGCGGCACCTGGGACCTCAGGCAGCTTAATTTGACGATTTGTCTTTATTCCGGTGATCAGCTGTCTATCCATCGGCCCATATTTCAAGATCCAACGAGAGCCATTGAAACGAGGATAATGTTTCTGTTATAAGTATTAAATGTTGCTACACTTCATATTTCGTAGCAGGCTTTTCTATGTTGTGTTGTGACTCTTTATAGGGCCTCCGGTTAATGGGCCGTTTGGTCATACAAAGAAAAAAACAAAAAAATCTTGAAGGCTATGCTCTAGGAGTATCCATAAACAGACGAATGAACCTAAACCACCATTTTTCCATGTAGAAGTCGATACCGGGATACTAAAAATGTGTAAATGAACCATATTAAAGGAACTGTCTGGTTGTTATAAAGCAGCCAAATTTCATAATTAATCAATTTCTCCAGAATAACAGATTATGATGACTTTAAGTTTGACGACGCCCATAAGACTAAACGTAACCTGTAATAACTTTAACTCAAAGACATTCTCATAAAGCACGATGGTAATATATCCGTGATAGCTCAGTTTAGATAATGCGTGAGTTTCATCGTAGAGACACTGGTTAGAATCCCATATCGGGCTCTAATCCACTGCATTCGTCTTTATGAGTTTCAATTCATGTTTGGATCATAGATGATATTACGTGGTTTCTAGGATTTGTGCTCAATGGCAACGCTCACCCACTATCATATGGGATTTAAACATAGGAGTAGCTGTATCCTATACATCTTTGCCTACCTCTTCGGGGATACAGACAGGCTGATATGTTGTTATAATATTATCAACACTACATCTCCCCTCATCGAAATCAATATTACGAACATAATTGTCAATGTTCCGGACAATGGAAGTGATATTGCGCGTCGCAGGACGTGGACCGTACACCGACGGTCCACAACAAGTGCAAAGCAAACGCAGCGCTTGCGTTAAATTTGCTCCAGGGGTTTGTTTTCACGAGGGTCGAATGTCATATACGCGGTTTGTGGTTGAAGAGAGGCGTCTGATCGAATTGAGGTGATACTTTATCACGTGAGTAATAAGTTCTTTTTGTCCGTTTTATGGGTTTGGAATGGCCTTCAAGAGTGTCGTGTTACAACATTTTGTTTTTTTTTGTTGAGTGATTTTGTTTGAGTACCTATTTCATTCTCATTATTTATTTTTAGAGTGCCCAGCAGTGGAATGTATATAGGCTATTTATATTACGTTTAGGGTTCTGCTTTTGTATTTATTTTACTTTATTTATTAGTATTGTGCATAGAGTATTACTACCATAACCCTCTTTTTGCTTCGCCGTAGTCGGGTAAAAATTGGAAACGTGCTTTTTGCTTTTGAAAAATATTTTGCTTTTGTCTAACTTCATACTTCGTCTTTTCAAATATTTTCGACATGCTTGACTTAAATTGAACTATCACCGTTACTAATAACAATTAATTATATTTATTCTCCCCTAACTATAGCCATAGGCAGACGTCTACACATAATTTTTCAATTTGCCCAGTTAAAACGCGTTTAGTAGATTGATAAATAAATCTCTAGCCCTACAGGGGAGGGTTATCGAGTTAAAGTTCCTACAGTCACCCTCGCTTTCGCCGTTACTACCCTTACGAGGAAATTCTGATGATCTCAGACGTTTGATAAATGAGTGTATGGGAAACAAGACTAGTTTTTTCAGGTTGCAGTTTTCTTATTAGAGTGAGTTCGAAACAGATTGTTGAAGCTCTGATATTTGATATTATAGGTACGGATTCATAAAAAAAAAAAACTGATTGGAAGGGACTTGCTCCCCAGGTCTTATCAAGCCGGGACCGCCGCCCCTGCTTCTCTGTCCATGCGTAATTCTTCGATCTATGTATCGTTATTGAGCAGATGATCTTCATCTTATAGTGAAAATTTCGTAAGCGCCTAGTTGAAAAACACGTTTTTTATAAAAACTGAAACTATATATTTTTACCTCAGAATTAAAATGACATTCAAAAAGCCATTAACGACTAATTTTCTCAATAATGCGACAATATGGGACGCGGTATGTCTGAATTATTTTTTAGTTTATCTTTTATTCAATATTAATAACTTAGCAATCTCTAGTAAATTGTTTTTTGGCACAATATCACTGCTATTATCTAGTTGCTAAAGAAGATATTATAACACCAAAACTGTTGACATAACAACATTTAAATAACCTAATTGTGTGTAGTGATGGCCGATGTAGGGAGCGCCCGATGAAAATTTCAATTTCCTCATTTAAAAATACTGGTAAGGTAATATACACTCGTACATAACTTAAAACTTACTTACACACAAACCAGCCTATATACGTCCCATTGCTGGGCACAGGCCTCCTCTCAATGAACCGGAGGGGCTAAGGAGCATACTCCACCACGCTGCTCTACTGCGGGTTGGTGGAGGTGCTATTTACGGCTAATAGCCGGGACCAACGGCTTAATTTGCCCTCCGAAGCACGGAGTCACCTCAGCCTGCAATGTCCTTACCAAACAAAGTACAGTCTCACAAAGTGATTTCGACAATGTCCCCATCGGGAATAAAATCCGTAACTCCAGATCGTGAGCCTAACGTTCTAACCACTTAGCCACGGAGGCTGTTTGTACTTATATCCTTGATATAATTAAATGCCACAATGTAGCCTTCAACACTTGAAACGTCCTAAAGTTCATTTACGTAATTGTCACCGAAAATTATGTCTCTGGTTTTGCTCTTCATCACATCAACATCTTTCACTGTTGTCAGTTCCCATACGTGAGTTTACTCATTAACACTGTACAAACAGTCTCTAGATAAAGTACCATCAGAAGAATCTTAGTTAATCTCTCTGTCATCTCACAAATCAACGTCGGCACCACGTGGTGAACTTATAATTGGCGTGAAAGCAATCAGCAAGACAAATTCTGATTAATTAAATGTCGCAGATTAAACATTCGCGAATGCTGAATAAATATAGGGGTGTTTAAAGGAAGGGGGAGGCAACAAGACGATGCGAGACTAGACGAATTTTTGTACTGGCATTCGTGCAATACGGGACTAATTTAAAGATTTTTACTATCATCTGTGATCCTGTGCATAGTGTCGTTTGGCTTCTTTAAATAAATATTAACACTCAGAGACCCGTGATAGCCCAGTTGGATGAACGCTTGACTTTCACTGTAAGTTCGCAGATGCAAATCCCAGTGCGGGTCTAAACCAATGATTTTCGAATTTGTTTTCGAATTCATGTTTGGATCAAAAATGATAATCACGCGCTCAGCGGTGAAGGAATACATCGTGAGAAAACTCATATTCCTATAAAATGTTATCTTATTGAAATATAATCACTTAATGCACTGAACTGATCGTTATGTTTACAGTACTTACATCAGTAAGTAGCAAGTACCAACGGCTTAACTTCTTACAGCCTAACAGCATCTTTTACATACATGCGTTAGATATGTTACTTAGAAAACATGTTATCCTCGCGAACATGAATAACTTTTAAATAAGCTTAGAAACAATGTTGCTTAACAACAAAATATTCCTCTGAATCTTGTCTTGTAAGGCTTATACATCAATATTTTTCTTGTAGCTCAAGAAATTAGGAGCAAATATGAAGGGTGGCTCCTGAGGCGGAATTCAACTTCCGAACTAAGAATAAGTAACGTTGCAGATGGGTAAACATTTTGTTGAAAACTAAAGCCTAGCTAAAAAAGCAAAACTGGTAAAACTCGGGCTCTATCGCTTTTAATAACTGCGCTTTTAGCAAGTAAATTTACTTTTATTGTGACATGGTAAGAAATAAAAGATAATTTATTATTTTCATTTTTATATTTTTTTACTGTAGAGGCTTTTAAAACTACGCTTATTGAGTCACTTATCTTATGACCAATTTTGGCCAGTCGTTGAGAACATTTTTATTTAGTTACGAATCATCTTTTATCAACAAAGCAACACGTTGCAATAAGCACTACTCCTTTTAGTTGAAAAACAAAACAATTTATACAGCTGAAATAAAAACAACATAATTTGAACTAAGCACCCACACCTCACCGAGCTTTCTGTTAGACCAATATGATAGGTGGTGTTCAGGGTTAGTGAAAGCTATATTTAAGATAAATAAAATCTCATTAATGCAAGGCCGGTACCGGGGTTCGACCCGACGTTCCTCGTTTGAGAAGCAAGTAGATGTACCACAGAACTAAGTTATTTTCAAAATATAAACAAGTGTTCAAGTTCGTACGACTGATGAATCTGCCTAATATATAAGTTTTATTCTTTGCCTGGATATACCTGATATGAAGCAAGAACTGCCCCTAATTGATTGACGACCACAAAATTAGTTGGCGGCGTCTGGGTAAGAGAGTTCTTATTGCATTTGCTTACTTATTTACCCCTACTCGACAGGGTTCGTAGACATTCTATATGATCAAGTCAACCATAGATTGGCAACTTATATTTAAATGATACCCGAAAAATAAAGATAAAAAAGATGCACTCAGATTCCTTCGATTTCTAAATTAATTCAGAAATCGAACCAGAGGAATTCTAGTTTGATTGCCATGCAAAGATTGTAATTTAAAATCAGGCAATAAATAAGTACACAAAGGAGAATGTATACGTACATATGATAAATACTTTGCTTCTATGCTTTACTAGTCTTCTAAATGACGCGCATTGACCAAATTGGGAATATTCTTAAAAGTTCAGTACGATTTGCTCTGAACCAGCGCGTGTTTATGAAACGATTGATGAATGTAGAGGAAGCAAGAGAAGTTCATCAGAATCGAAGCAAATGGAATTCCATAGTCTCTGCGCCCCTCGCCAGTGGAAAAAGGCGACTTCAAATGTATGGTCTTCTTATTACTTGTGACACTCCGTAAGGATTATGGGAGTTTATAAGCGGTGACATCGTGCCGAATACTGAGACAGATGATTCAGCTCATAATTGGGAGTTAATATCAAGTGGAATTTTCCGTCGCAAAATTCATCATTATTATTGTGTTTACTTAAATTAATTTCTATTCTACGCTTTTGCGATTGAAAATTCCACTTGATATTTACTCCGAATCGTGGTCTGAATCATCCTTCAAAGTTTTCGTTACGTTGTCACTGACATCCTGTATACAACGCACAGAGTAACTTTAAAATAGATAAAGAATATAATAGGAAAGTGTAAGTGTAGTGTTTACATAAGTACATAAACACATCTTATTGTAATACAATATAAATATATAAATAAATATGTAATTATTATTATTATTAGTAACACTCAGTGTCCCACTGCAGGCATATGTAATATATTATAAAATACTTGAATCGATATAATCGATTCACATATATATTCTGTCGTCTCGGGCAATGCACTACGCGGTGGCCACAATTAAAAAGTAAACTGTACGGGTATGTACGGGGGTGGAGTGAAGACGTAGTGTGTGGCAACGAGCCGATATTTATTTATATAATTATATTGAGACCAATAAGTATATAAATATAGGGAGAAACTCATAAAAAATAAACACGATACTTTGTACGTAAGTATGATGTTTAAATCCGGATTAGTGACCACATCTCAGACGAGGAAATCCTTCGTTTATAAAATTTCAGCCAACAACGTTATTACTTGAAGTGCTTCTGACCGCAAGATCCACTTATAGCGGAAAATATTACATACAGGTGCTGTTATAGATATAATGTCTATATTTTACGAGATAAAATGAACAAATATGAAAGAAATCATAGATTTTACTCGGTAGAAGTGAATTCAAGAATCAGTTTAAGCAAATCGTCATGATGCGTTATCTCGTTTTTACAGAGTCCGCTTACCTAACCTGAATATTTGACAGGTCTGGTTTATTACAGATGCGACTGCCTGTTTGACCTTCCAATCTGAGAAGGGAAAAGCAGCCCAATACAGGTTAGGTTAGATTAAGCAAGTAGAAGACATTTAAACAAATTATTGCTCTATCATGTCATGATCACACTTCAGAACCTTGTCGCATTAATATTTTGGCATTTAGTAAGACTTACGGTAAAATTTCTCATCTGTGGCGTTGTCTGAGAGGGCTGTATTTGAAAAAATTAATCGACCCTAGTGGGCTGATGGCAATTAAATACTCACCCGTCTGTCATGAAAATTGTATACGTCCTAAGTCGGAAGTAAAGAAAAGAAGATAGGTACTGTCCAGGAATAGCTTTACTTTACGTTGTAGTTGAATTCCACAGACAAAGTCGCAAACAACAGCTATGTTATATTAAAAGACAGAAATCCAACTTACTCATGTCTCATTTCCTTAAACACGGAAACTGCTCATTCAATTCTCGTAACGTAACATGTACTTTCTCTTTTCATCTGTCACTTCTTTCGTATGAGTGACAAGGACAGCTGAATGAGCCCCTAAAGTATGACGTCGCATTTTGTGGTTGTCATAAATCAGGAGATGTGAAAACGGAATGTCCGATGTGATCGATACCTTCATTACACTAATAGATAAAGGGGAAGAAGAGCTTTTGGTAACGAATGTGTTTTTGCTAAACTGGGTACTGGTGGTCTAAAAAGGGCACATTGAAGCTAAGCATTTTATCTTAAATAGCAATATTGCAATTTGACATTTACGCATATCAAAGTAAGTGCGTAATGTTAACAAATGTCAAATAGCAATATTGCTTTTTAAGATAAAATGCTTCAATGTGTCCTTTTTAGACCACCAGTTAAGCAAAAACACATTTGTTATCAAAAGTTTTTCTTCCCCTTTATCTATTAGTGTAATGTAGGTATAGATAAATAAAGCAATATTGCAATGTACACAAATGTCGAATAGCAATATTGCTTTTTAGATAAATTGCGTTTTTAACCCCCCTGTACATACATACATAAGATCACGCCTTTTTTTCGCAGAGAAAACCGAATTTCACTTACTACGACCCTGACACGTACATCACTTTCACTTCTTCCACTCTCATCAAAGTCTTCATGCTCGCCAGTTTAGGGCACTCTTGACCTGGAGGGTTCAAAAGGCCACATTGAAGCAATTCATCTAAAAACGCAATTTTGCTTTTTGACATTTGTGTGCATTGCAATATCAAATTTCAATATTGTTTTTTAGATTAATTGCTTCGATGTGATGTTTTTAACCCCCCTGGCGTTTTTAAACATTTTTTTGATCACGGTATGTTCTCCTAGGCCTTCATCTTCCGACTCTACCACTTACACCCGCATCATAAAATCTTTATCATACATATGAGACCGAAACATTATTATACATCTAGGTGTGAGACCATCGATTTATTAAGCAAACCATAACATAATAACATAACCATAATATCAGAGATTTTCGCCCGAACGACGCAGCAAATGAAAGCTATTAACAGATAAAAGCCCATCAAAATAGTGTTCAAACGGTATGTCATCGTAAAATGAACAAAAGGAATGTTAGGGATTATTGGGACAGAAGGCCTCCTGGCGCGACCATAAAAATGCACCCGAGATTCAATCAAGTTTTGGTCATAGAATAGTTGTAAACTTGCAGAAGAGCAAAACTTTACATAGGTAATATTAAACTGAATGTCTATCAATAACATAATGTTTACAATAGCTTCAATGCGTAGTTAGATGTGTCAAAATACAGAAGCCAGTGTCGTGACGTATATTAGAGTAGTGATGTATCAGTCGACATTAGACCGGTCGATTCTGTTCTATCTAACTGTACAGTCATGAGCAATATAATGTACTCACTTAAGGACTCTGTCGCACTAACATATTTGACATTTAGTGAGACTTACAGTTCAATTTGTCAATGAGACATGGTACCAAAGTGTATACATAATTAATGCTCGTGACCGTACGTAGGTGGTGTGATGACATATTTGATATGATTTTGTAGTTTATTGGTTAGATACCTTGATGACCTAACCAGAGACCTCCGAATGGTCAGTGTAAGAAACGTATTTTATTTTAGTTGTGGCATCTCCAATGAATGAACATAACTGCAACGGATTATTATTCATTATATCTACCAAAAATTTTCCACAACACTATAAAAGTAAGTCGTAAAATGGCGCTTTCTTCTAGATGTGGATTTTTCATATTCGGTTTTTCATGTCCGTGCTTCGTAATAAAAGGAATCACTTAAAAAAGCGCAATGGGTGACGACAATGGAGGGATGATTTCTTGTGATCCGTGACACACGGGCGCTGAGAATGGCAAGCAGACATGGCTTATTTGGATTCATTCCTTTTTTTTCGATGTCACTGATTGAATGAGGGATTTTTCAATCGACGTTCCCTAAGCACACGATAGATGGCGTTGTTCACTTTTAACGAGATAATTACATATTTTCTCATTGCTGGGGTACATATTTATTCAAAAATGTAATGCAATGGCAGAAGCATAGTCTTCTTACTAATATTATAAATGTGAAAGTTTGCGAGTATGGATGTTTGGATGTTTGTTACTGTTTCACGCAAAAACTACTAAATGGATTTTAATGAAACTTTACATTAATGTTGCTTATACATCAGAATAAAACATGGGCTACAATTTATAACGATACTGTGTGAATTGACAAAAATGTGACGATAAGTGTCAAATAAGTAAGAACAAATGTACTATCTGCGAGCAATTCTGGCGTGCGTTGACAAATCCAAAAAAAGCCAGAACTATGATTAGGGCTGTGTAGTGATTTATCTATATACGATTTTGTTTTAATCATTAAATTTAGAGTCTAAATACCCTAAATTTAATCATTTAAAAAATCGGAAATTCTTACTGTGGAAACCGAAATCCACGAGGACGAAGTCGCGAGCGGCCGCTAGTAATATATAAAACTAATTGTTGCTTGATATTTGGATCACATGTATAAAATGATGTTGCTACCTATATTGCTTCTCTTTATTTTGATCAGAATAATAATGGGTTGAAGTTGTAATTGTACCTTGGTGTAAGAAAAAGGATCATCATTTTTTATACGTTAAAATAAAGATAAAAGATGCATATGACAGTTATCCAGCTTAAAAAAATTAACAACGCCATCTATTGTGTTTTTGGGGAACGCCGATTGGAAAGTCCCTTATTGCCAATGGCATTCACAACATGGCCGGACAAATGGGGATCGCTTAGTGATATTCTTTGTAACATCATTTACACTGCATTTAAGGCAAATAAGGTAAGTAGTTACCTTATCTTAGGACAGATTGGCATACAATCACGGCTGTCTCCTAAACATATTTTTTGGAAGAATTTCGGACAAATATTTCCTTTGTTGCATTCTTATTGTAGCACGAATTTTTCGTCAGCGGGTTTTATTTATTTGAAATTTAAATTCAAATTAAAATTCAACTGTATTTATTGTATTGCTACAGGTCAAGAAAGTCATAAACAATATTACATACAACCACTGCAGCATACCAGTCTAAGTGTACAATTTTCTGAATGAACCATCCTTACTGACTGTATGTCACCCTCTCGGAGGGCGAAAACAACAGGGCATCGAAGAGTGAATAAAACCTGCAGCCACCAGGGGTCTACAATCCCAGTTGTCGACGGAAGATTAATACTTACTTCCTTTGTGTTTGTCCCTTACAAATAAGGGGGTACGGCAAACATTGCCCTTGAAAGGTATTACATGTCTATGCATTATTGGAGATTAGCGAGCTATAATTTTTGACGGTTCTTTTTTTATGAGGAAGAACATAACATGCACTTGCTTGTAACTGAGTACAAACTCTGCGCATACTGGCCTTTCGTTCTGACTGTCAATCATTTTAAATTTCGAAATTCTCATTCCATTCTGCATTTCCTTTAATTTTACGCTGACTCATAGCATCCCCGACCTTCATAAGAACAACATAAATATAATATAATACTGTTTAGCTCTGGCCGTGCCCTCTAATTCTGGATTTGTTTGTCAAGTGTTATTAATAAACTATATTATATATTCCTGCTGAATTTAACACGTTATTTTGTCTTCGTTATCACCAATCATCCCACTACTCTGCCGGAACGTCGGGATACCACCTTCACGAACCATCGTGCCACACACTCCTCATACAACGGTGTTTAAGCCCCATGTACAGTCATGAGTAATATCATGTACCCACTTCAGAACCTTGTCGTATTATCGTATTTGACATTTAATGAGACTTACGGTTTAATTTGTCAAAAAAGTTAGTGTGACATGGTATCAAAGTCAATACATATTAGTACTCGTGACCGTAAGTTCGTCAGTTTTTTTTAATAAACGTAATAAATTCATGCCGCTTTCCTTCAAATCTAATAATGAAAGTAGAGAGTAGATTGAAGAACTGACATTTTTATTTCAAAAAATATAGACATGGACAACAGACAAAGTATAGTTCCATATTTACTTGCTAGATGGTAACATTATGTTCATTATTAAAAAAAAAGAAGTAAATACAATCTTGCCGAGATTAGCAACAGCGATCTTTATTGAATTTAAGTAGTTATTGTATCATAAATAATGTTTAATCTAAGAAGTAAATTAGTATAATGATGTAAACATTTATGCAATGCCAAAAAAGTCTTTTATCATTTCCCGTTTCGTGAATACTCTTATACATCGCCATTAGTTTGAATTTACCGCTCGACACGCCGCGTCTTCATAAGCGAAACATAAATCAAATCATTTACTAAAAGATGTTCACATAATAATTACCTACATCATAATGAATTAAGTAGCATGCTAGGTGCGCGGTTACACCTCTTGAGAGCTTCGAAACGCACTCTAATTGCAAAAGGGGTATGTTAAATTCAGATTATTAGACTTAGAAGCATTTGCACTATACCCGCTTTAAAGTAGGTACTTACAATTTGTAATTATAATACGTGTGTAGGGGTCTTAGTCAAGTTGCAAACGATTATGATAATCGACAGTAAAAGTGATAAAAAAATATGGGATTAACCACGCAATAGAAGAAAGAGGTTGAACTAGCCAAGTATGAGCAAAAGTGTCTGTTTAAATGTGTGTGGATTGATTATTTCACCACTCGTAGACTGTATTAAAGAAACGCTGATTGTTTTGCCACTTCGAATATAATTCAGTATTAGTAGGTAATTACAAAGGTTACAAACACGTCCGACAATAAGAGATCTTTTTTTTTGACGTGACTTATTGTAGATTTGCCGCAGATGGCATTAACTACTTGGCCGGACAAATGGGGAGCGCTGAAGGCTCTCACCCGGTACAACGTTTAAGACAACAGGCCTGAGGGTGCCCAGTTGGGCGCGAACATCGGCTCAGGGCGTCGTCTGAGAGGAAAAATATTTTAAAGAATTAATCGACCCTAGTGGGTCGATAGCGATAAGCGCTGAGTGACTAAGAGAAGATCGATGAATATAAAATTAACTAAAAAAGTACGAAATAATATTTTTTATAACAGGCATTTTTATGTTGCAATTGTCAACAGTGCCCTTGACACGAGATATTTATGTAATCGCTCGAGTTATACCTAAGAATGAGCCATACCCATGTAGTCGTCTGCCATTACCTCTATAACACAATTTGGTATTACGGATTATACGAACCTTGTAATCTTGGAGTTTTGTAGGCTAGAATGAATAAGCATTTCTTAAGTCGGTTTGACCACTGCCCTACTTTTCCCCAAAAAGTAGCATGGAGAATGGTACACTGACAAAAGCGTGGCTCTTAGGGTGGTATTAATAAACGAATCTCAGTTGAGATTGCTCTCAAGGTCATGCTCAAGTCTCTGTTTTTATATAAGAACTGTCACATTGACATGATCTTGAGGGCAGTCTCGAAGCTGAGATTAGTTTATTAATACCACCCTTAAATTAGTGATGATGAAGTAAGCATGTCCCACCTTATCCATATTATTACTTAATCAGCATCTCCCTATTATCCCGTTTTTCACAGGGTCCGCTTACCTCACCTGAAGATTTGACAGGTCCAGTCATTATTACTTACTTACAGGTCAAATGCCTAACTAGAAAAATATACCTATATTTAAGGTAAGTATCAGGTAAATATTTACGATTTGGTGAAAGAGAGAAAGCCTATACCCAGCATTGTATATACGTATAGGCTGAGTTAACCTGAAACTGGGTAAAATATTGCATAAAGAGTAAGAAAATTTAAAGTGGCAAATTAGTTCAAACAAAACACTGAAAGTGGAACATTAAGCGTGAAATGTTCGCGTCTTAATAAAAACGTCCAACTTTAGATTCATTTTGAAAGAGATACCAACTTACGTTAAACTTTTTAACTGACTTCAAAAAAGGAGGAGTCCAAAAATATTGTCTTCTGATTGTTGTTTGGGATATCGGAACATCACTTAAAGGTGAAGTACATGCAGACCCGGACATTATCTCCCTAGCATTATCCCGTTTTCCACAGAAGATTTGATAGGTCCGGTTTTTAACCCACGAAGGGAAAACCAGCCCAATAAAAGTTAGTTCACATACCTCCGAAAATGCATTTCCCGGGAATGTGGGTTTCCTCACGATGTTTTCCTTCACCGCTGAGCACCTGGTAATCATTTATGACCCAAACATGAATTCGAAAACAAATTCGACAATCATTGGTTTGGTACGTTCTGGATTCGAACCTGCGATTTCAAAGTGAGAGGCAAGCGTTCTACCAACTGGGCTACCAAGGTTACATGCACACCCCGGACATTTCATACAAAACACCTCGTTTAACACAGACTTTACACTATCTGTATGTGTGACGAGGGACTCTCGAAAGATTGAAAGCTAAAGTAAGGCCGAGGGGGTGAGGTAAACCTAGTTCCGCCGCTGGTGAGGAGCGGAGAGTTGCCGTTCTATACGTAGTATAATTCCTTCCTCTTCTTCTATCGTGTGGGTTGTGAAATGGATTACCAACCCCATCAACCCTCTTGTCAGGATTACTATTGAGCCGTCAAAGGCTAACTTACGTCAGTAAGTGGTAACCGGGACCAACAGTTTAACGTGCTTTCCGAAACACGGATCATCTTTCTTTCGGAAAATCAGGTGATCAGCTTATAATGTCTTTTAACCAAACTAGGGATCACAAAGTGATTTTCGTGATGTGTCCCCACCGGGATTTGAACCCGGGACCTCCGGATCGTGAGCCCAACGCTTAAACCACTGGAGTACGGAGGGCGTTCAATTCCTTATTCTATGGTACAGGTTATAATTATTAGGGACGAGAGATCCGCCCAGGTATTCTATTCCCTTTGTTAGCGTTGTATTCTCAATTTCTTTCAGCATTACCGTTGAACAATACATCAAAAGAACCAACTTTTAAGACGAATTAATGGAAACTTCATATCCCCAGACAACCAGCGTACAGAGTACAGTACAGACTTCCCCTCAAAATATTTCAGACGTAGGTATATTTTACATCGCGACATGCTTTCGATCAATCAATTCTGTCTGACATTCCCTTCGTGTGGTTATTAAGCTTGTAGGCTTTCAGTTTGATTTTACAACGATTTTACATCTCTTACGCCTTAGTCATATATATAAAAAAACATATACATCCATAAAAATATTAAATACTAGCTTTTGCCCGCGGCTTTGCACGCGTTAATTTCAGGGTAGCACGGTTCCCCTTTCCGAATTTCTAGCTTCCTACCTTGAAAACTGCGCAAAGTCTTATATAAAATTTCATCCCTTCTATGAAGGGGTTAATGGCAGATTTCAAAAAAAAAATTGCACGACTTTTTTATTAGTCGCAAATAGTCCGCATACCAATTTTTAGCTTTGTACCTTCAAAATTGCGGAATGGTCCATACAAATTTCCACCCCCCATTTTGGGGAAAAGAGGGGTTATAAAGAGACAAAAACTCTATCCCTTTAACTATCTCCACTTAAAAATAACGTCAATTCATCGCTCCGTTTCGCCGTGAAAGGCGGACAAACAAACAGACAGATTATTTATAATATTAGTATGGATTAATTAACAATGTTAGTAATCCGGAGGTCTCGGGTTCGAATCCCGGTGGGGAC
This sequence comes from Pectinophora gossypiella, assembly GCF_024362695.1. Lineage (NCBI taxonomy): Eukaryota > Metazoa > Arthropoda > Insecta > Lepidoptera > Gelechiidae > Pectinophora > Pectinophora gossypiella. The sequence continues at coordinate 3,236,636 of NC_065410.1, read as the reverse complement.
AAATCACTTTGTGATCCCTAGTTTTGTTAGGACATTACAGGCTGATCACCTATCTTCAAGATCCCGATAAGGACCCCGCCGACGTGGTCGAAGATTTCCGTCATTCAGCGCTTACCGCTATCGGTCCACTAGGACGCTTAACTATCTCATTGACGTTAGTTATAACCGTTTCGTTTTTCTTTTTAAGGCACAAAACCCTAAAAAATGGATGTACCTATTTACATCTTGCGAATATTTTTATACTCTTTATTAATTATGAAAAGTTTTTATTAGTTTGTTGGACTCTGAGAGTTAAAAGTTTTACGCTTCCTACCGCACGTACAGTCTATGGCTTTCTTTTATAAATTAATATACAAGTATCTTAAGTATCCTCTACAGATAATATGATATAAAATAAAAATCACAAGAGATCATATTAAACGATAAAATTATAAAATAATAGGAATTTTCTGGGTAAGCTCGTTCCACCGTCAATCTCTTCTTCTCCTCGTGGAAGAACGAAGTCAAGAGCAAATCCATTTTAATTTAAAAAAAATATCACGTAACCTAAAGTAATTTAACATTTTTCATTTAAGTAAATCAAAAACTTAATTTAGAGCCAAGAAAATTTGTATTTTAAGGACTCTCAATTCCCAGAGAGAAATTAGAAAAAATATGAAATCTTCCTAAATAAAAAAAACCTTTTAAGTTTTTTAATAAACATCAAAGAGAATATCTCGGTAAGAGTTTTATAATCCCAACAGTATTCTTTATGGAATACAAAGGAATTCTTTAACTGCTAAAATAAAAAAGTCGAAGCTGCACAGCGCCGAAACTGCGGGGCAAACCTACCGGTGTGCGACTTACCGTCCATGGCTTTTTTATGGAAGCCAGGCAAGCATATGACCACTATCTCACCTGACGGTAAGTGACGATGTGTCCGAAGATGGGACATACTTAAGAACGTGGCTGGCCTTGAAGACGCCCAAATTGTACTTCTTCTCTCGTGTGGTTGTGAGGTGGACAACCAAGCTCATCAACCCTGGTGTCAGAGTTACTATTGAGCTGCCAAACGTCCCTGACATAACTCATGTAACATCAGTAAGTAGTAACCGGGACCAACGGATTAACCTGCCTAACGATGCACGGAGCCTGACGCTCAACCACTTGACCATGTAGGCCAAATTGTACTTATCGGGAAACATTCGCTGGCAGAGAACTTCAGACTTTAGTCGTTCGCATAAAAAATGAGGAAGCGAAACGCTTTGTACGGGCTGGTCGGATATTAACAACGTGTGGGTGGGGGAAGATGAAAAGGGGATGATGTAATTATACTGCGTGATTCCAACGCACACTCGCCGAAACACCTCAATCTTCTTACACAAGCTCAATTTCGAGGTAGGTCATTTTCTTGTCAAGTTCCTATGACCAACTGGTCATCACCAGACCCTCCAAAACCACCTAGAGCCAGAGTGCTCATCCAGACAATTCAAACAAGCCCAAACACGGGGATCTGGCGTAAATTTATTGTCGAGTTCCTTCGACCACCCACTAATCATCAGACAGAGATCCTTTATTTTTGCCTAAGAACCTTTTCGCTAATATTTATTTATTTATCACCTATCACACAAAAAACCCTAATCTAAATCGGACCATCCGTTCTGTAGCTACGATGGCACAGACAAACACACTGAGATAGACAAAGGCATTCAAGCTTATAACACCCCTCTTTCTGTTGCGTCGGGGGTTAAACGTCTTGCGCTCCAGCCCGCTTCTCTCGCTTTCCAGGTTCTATGTGCATCTAGTCTAATACAACGTACGAGGAAAATCGGCTCTACTTTGATAATGTATATCATGCCTCCATTGCTTTAAAATAATTAACAGAGAAAAATACAGATAGACATAATAAATAAATGCTTGTCGGTCGATAACAGTGTTTTGGAGTTAGATCAAAATCGGAATTAACACATAATCACCTGGTAGTCCGAAAAAATAAGATGATTCCATGCTTCGGAATGCACGTTCAGCCGTTAGTCCCGGGCTACTAGCCCAAATGGCTCCACAATCCTCAGTGCTTTTCGAGTTCAGATGAAATAACAATGGGATCTCTCCCATACCCAGAAAAGAAAATAAAACTTTTCAATCAGGAAGGGTCTTTCCTTGCCAAGCGAATAAGGTGCGATAGAAGAGTTTCTTCAAACTAGTGAACATTATAGACACCATGTCATAAAGTACACAGTCACGAGCAGAAGTCATTGACCCTATATTTACAACACATTTTGCGATAGCTACACTCATAATCCTAAACACCAAAGATTACACAGCTCGTTAGTACATTATACCTACAACTATCACAGTTTCACGTCTTGCTAATTTACCTAAGGCTCATTTGCCCTCAGAGGGGAGACATCACGCAAGGAATGCATTAACTTGTGCTAAGCATCGTGCTTGCTAAAGTGCATTCACTTGTAGGTAATTAATGACACTGAAATAGTGCTCGGATGCAAGTGCTGAATTTGATTCGTGGTAGTGCACGTTAAGTAATTTTGAGTCTCATTTTTTATGGACAGTAAATATGTTTCTTCTTCTGTTTCTTCTTATTTTGATATTGATTATGATTTATGCCAGATGCCAGTCAGTAAGTATAACATTTTGTTGGTATCAATTTATCTATGTGTCATGTACCATTTTTATTAATATCTGTAGTAATTATCTGTTTCTAATATACGTATGTAACTATATAAAAAATACACTTATAAATAGTTTATATTGATGCTAATAAAGTATTGTCAACTATTTCATCAGTCTGGAACAGTTTTATCTCATATTCATTCATTACATGTAACAAACATAATTAGTTAAGGTGGAACATAGTAAGAAGATAGGTTTATGTAACTTTATCACTATTATCTATCATTTTTTATAATTATTTAGCCTTATTTATTAAAACTTTCTTGACTTTTATCACATGAATAACATCGTGTCTATCACTAACTTGTACTGTCAGAAGCTTCCTTATAATACAACATTATATAGGTTTCATGATATTATCCAAATTATTATACCATACGATCATAACCAAACTTACTAAAATTTCCCGTACTCAAGTTGCATAATTGCTCCAAAACTTCAAAGTAATCCTCGGTAACAAAGATTCAAATCCCGTTCCTCACGAACGTTTCCAAAACTTATCATTTCCAAAACTTCTTGGGACCCTCAACCAACAAAGCTGGATGCAACCACCTGCATGCCAATTATGAACGAATCAAAGCGCCTTTGTCTTCCAACTGTTTGCTGATTCGTGTCTAAGTAGTAACGAATATTGACACAAGATCTATGGGACAAACGGTCTTAGAAATTTCAATTTGTTAGTTTTGTTTTATCATGTCAATAGTGTTTATTAGGTGCGTGTTACAAAGACAATAAATTCATCATCTTCATTGTCTTATTCTTCGAGCTGTGTCTAGGAAATGTTTATTTTTAAATTGACTCGGCCATCGGTGTCTAACATTTCGCAGTGGAGTAGCATGGTAGTGCATACTACAACAAATGCTATGCTGTACAAATATAGCAAGTTTTTATCAGGCAATGTATTTTGTGCAATAGATTGTACATATAAAAGTTGTAAGTTCTATGATAACATCATGGAGCTACATACTAGTATACAAACAGATTATTATTTCACTTATGTATGATCTTACGGCAAACTTTGCAGTTACGTAGAACTTCGTGAAGGAGGCTGGGAGAATTTAGCTAGGCTGAGTTTCGCTCTAGTATAGAACATAAGAGCGTAAGTTTTAGCAAAATATTTATAGTTTGAACAATTTGGCTATTTGATCTTTTCGTTGAATCTCCACTCTTGGATCCCTTAGAAGTATTCGAGAAATACTTTTTGTGTATCAGCTGTCAATCTGTTCTATTAAACCTTCTGTAGCACAAATCCTTTACAAGCACTCAGTGGAAACAAACTTGCAGCCACTTATGGCATCGATAATAATTTGATTTAAGTTGTTCATCATATTGCACAGGACGTTGTTATTAAGTTTAGTTCTACTATATTATATTTTTGGGATGACAATGGAAAGTTGTAAATATTTCCTAAATCAATTTATGTGATTTTAAAATGATATCAACTCCTTCAATACATTTAAATTTTCATTGCTGAAATTATTTTTTTTATTGCATCTTTGAAACATTTTACGACGTCACTTAAATATTGAGTTTTATTTTTATTATCAGTACCGTCCGTTTCTGGGTCAAACTGTCACAATCGATGGAACTTTTACATTGAGAGCGCAATGCACGTGATGAGCTGTTTCTGATTTACCTTCAAACGGAGGAGATGTCACCTGAATAGCGATACGATTGGGAGACACTGTTTCAAAGAATGCAGAAATAAAAACATTTAAAAATATCCCAAGGATATTGTTTTATATTCTGGCTTTCAAGTACCTTTTTTGAAATCAACCTTCTGACTGAATCCTATATCTTAGTTCAACGTTTCAGTACCAAGGCTCAATATATTACAAAATATGCAAATTCCTTTGGTACTTAGTTTTATTTTCATCCATCCGCTTCTTGCAATATTGTCACTTCAAAATTTCCAAAGCTTGGATCACGTAAATTTCTGGATAGAAACTCACTTCTGATGTGGTCGTTTTTTTCAAGATTTAGTGGTATATGAATTCCGAATTCCATATTATGGCTCATATTCCTATTCATACTATTATTCCGGAAGGTGCATTTAACAGAAAAGGAACATTTTTAATGCTGGTATAAGTGGGAGAGTTGGAAGAGGAAATCCCTGGCCTGGCCGCGATCAAATTTAGGATGTTTTAAAAAAAGGCCAGGGGTACTCTAAACTGGCGAGCATGCATGAAGGATTTGTTGAGAGTGGAAGAAGCCAAAGTGTTAGTATGTGAGGATCTGCGTACCCAACGGGAAATAGACGTAATCTTGTGTATGTACACTTAATAAATTGAAGTCCAAAATTCTAGCAGGTCGTATGTCCCAGTAACAACTGGCGACGATGTTATCGCGCCTCAGCCTGCGGCGTCTTTCTGAATGCTAACTGCCCGCTCAATGCTGGCAAAGCTTTATCCACGACATCTGTGTGTTGAGGGCCCACTTTGATGGCTACCCTACCCTGGAGGTATTTTTCTCTGCGATTTAGATTGCCGTCTGTGTTTAGTGTTTAAGAAAGTACTTTGGGATGATGGGCATTAATGGGGTGATGTGTTTGGAGTCTTAAGCAAGCTTAGGTGATTAGCAGATTTTTTGTTTAAGGAAATTCTAACAACATAAAGGTAAAGTACAAGTGAACTAAGTACCTACGTTTTACTGAGCTTGGATGGTTAGCGGTATCGCTATGTATAAAAATAGAAGACGGAAAGTAGAAGCTATGGTACGCCATGATAGTTTATTTTCTATTTAAAAGTACAAAATGCCTGATTATTTCCAAGAGATCAAAAGTAAGTATGTTTTATCACTTATGACTTTTTGACTATCGTCAGTAGTGCTTTAAAAATCATTGTATTGAATCTGAATGTGTTGATATGACAAAAATAAATAATTGTATTTTTTTTGTATCATTTAGGTAGCTCAGCTATTGTAGTCGCAGCAAGTAATCTTTTACCGCTTTTGTATATTTCCTTTCTTTTGTCTAAAGGCCTAAATAAAATAATTACAGTTCGTCTAAACAGACGTTACAATACCATTGGAGCAGGCGAGCAAACAGCTTAGACTGCAAACAACTGGCTGCAATCCCTACAAGTGGACTGGGCAGTAGATTCTAGGAACAAAGTACTTTTACAAGTACTTCTTATGTTGGCCGAACGTTATATACACAGGGTGATATTTTCTACCCTTGCTTCATACTTTTGGTACCTACGTGAGGTGGCGTCGTACTTAACCTGTATTGGGCTGGTTGAAACTTCACGAGTTGAAAGGTCAGACGACAGAAATGCAGAAATGGCAGAAATGTATTGTGATAAAACGTGGACCCAAAACGCTGAAGCCGAATGTAGAAAAAAAGCCTTTATCAGAGTATGGTTGCAAAACGTTAAACCCTAATGGATCGTTGGAAATACACAAAAGTTTACAATTTAAATGGCGTAAAAGAAAACAAGGAAAAAGTATTATCTGTACGTCAATCGACAAGTGAAACAATCGGTCGATGCGAAAATTTTGCGAAAAACGAATTTCGCTCCGCTATCGGAGTGGAATTCGCTTTTCACCTTTGAAATGTTTTCGATAAAACTGGGTATTGTTTTGACAGGGCTGTCGAATATATTCAAACGGTTGAAAAATAGAGTGATAGGGCTTTAGAAAAACATTTGAATGAAAACATTTCAGCGATCGACCGTAGTATTTTTACGTCGATCGAACATTATTATTAATTCAATTAATTATCATGACAGCTATTTGCACTTCCGTGTGTCGATTTATATTTATGTTTCTACTACCAATGATGTAGGTACTTTTGAAACAGCATTCTGACTCTCTAATCAAGTTATGCGTTATACGATTCAAAACGGGTCCTGCGTTATTAAATACCTCTACCTATACACCCGTGCACCCGAACTCTTCATTTCGGTACCTAGATACTTCTTTTCTCGGTATCACTTCACTGATATGAAGTGGGAAGTAAATACCGGATATTAACAGTTATTTTCAGATTTTATTGCAAATTACTGCGAGTAGAGTTGTGATTTCACAAATAGTTAATCTACCATTTTCAATTCATTTCTGCCAACAGAAAGTAGCAAAAAATCTTAATCGTTTTCTGTTTTCCTTCCGAACGCAGACTAACCTTACTGGTAGGGCTTTTCTTTAATCCTAACCTCTTAACTCAGTTAGCTAGATTAATTCTTCACTATCATCTGCTAATGTAATTATTATAAAACCTTCAAGAAACTTACAATTTTACCACAATGTTGTAGGTATAAAGCTCACACTTTTAAACACAAAATTGTAACTCTTATACCTAAATAAGACAAAAAGAACATTCAAAGTCCCATTGACAACGTAATAATTAAAAATGAAACTTTACTATGATTTGATTCTGCACCAACAGGGTTCACTAAGAAAGCTATGAAGAAACTGTTCATATAACATAAGCTTAGAATAAAAATTTCAAAGGTAGTATCAACAAAGTGAAAATGGAGTACACAGAACCACACACTAACTATTCAAAAACGTTTGTTACAGGTAAAAGCAACAGCGCCGAAAATGGACCGCAACGGCTACTTTTTCTATGTAGCGTCGACCGCCAAAAAGAAAAAGATCAGTCTAATGCAACCGAAGCCACCGCGAGTCGCTTTCGTCGACGAAAAATGTGAAAAAGGTATTCGAAGGCCAGGGGTGGCCGAGAGGATCCTACACCAAGGCAGTGTGGCAGTGATCGCCACGGAGAACGCACGTGTCGACCCTATGACGGCTCGCGGCCCATCGCCCGCGCCACGCGCGCGTCTATACTCGCAACTCGAAAGCTACCAACCTCGGTACCACACTATAAGAGAAAATTACGGAATCAAATACAGTGAGAATGTAGTGAAAAATGAGAGTGAGTGTCGAAAGAGGAAGAAAGAGAAACTAGGATACCCTGGACACCCGGCACACCCGCAGGCAGTTCTAAGGTAAGTAAACAAAACTTAATTGTTTGCTTCAGTAAGGAGGTTCAAACATGAGATTATTGCTGTAGTTTCCATACGTAACTTAAGGGAAAAGTACAAGCAGCTCAACCAAGCAACTTTTAAGTTAACAAACATGTTTTTAATGAACCAACCTGATAAGCGATTTTTTGAAGTTAAGTAGGAGAATTTTTCATGCGACTTGATCGTAGCTGGCGAGGAGTTGGTATACCTATATACTATAGACCTATGCCTACCTTCGGGAATACAGGCGTGATGCTCTGTTTAATTATGAAACCATAATAGGAAACTGGTTTTGATATGAAGCTACTTTTTAGAGTAATGAAACAACAGGTGGAAACAGAATCATTAATGTTTGCTTGCTTCATTAGTGAAATGGATAAATAATTTTAATTATTAACGACGCGACTCTACCAAATAATCCAACTAAGCAAAGATATGTTATACCTACACGCATTTATGCAAATGCAATTAACTCAGACGTACAAATAGGCAGAAAATATAATGAACTAAATTCACCGTTTGCAGGGATTCAAACTAGAAAATGAATATTAATAAGCTTTCCAAACGATAATAAGGTGCGAGTAGTGCAGTATTGGAGCGAATTGAAAATTTAAATCCCAAAAGTTGTTAAAATTGGAATTTTAAATGAGTTTATGAGGATAATGGCTTCGCTGCAAATTGATATTGTGATACCTACTCATGGATTTTAAATATAGATGAAACAACTAATTTCTATAATAACTTTTTGCAATAAATTGAAAATAGTCCTTTTTATACTTTCTTCAATGAAATGGTGCATACTCATTACACATATTATTATAAATTTTAAATAAAATCTTTTTTCAAATTTAAATGACAGTTTGTTTACATAACTAAATAAAATTAAGTACTCTAAATAAAATTGAATGTTCAATATTGCTGATACCGTATTGTCTCAAAAGATCCGTTTAACAAAATTGTCTGGTGACTTACATTAACACCTTCATCCAATCATAACTTAATACACTTTACAATACTACGCTCTGGAAATAGCATCTTTAACGTGAAATTTGAGACGGTCAAAGTTGCAGAACATGTTTTATCTCACTTACGAAACTTAAAGTTCCATAAAGTATCGATTTAATACCTACTTATATAAAGTTAATTTTCGGAAATGAAATTTTCAAGCTGCTACCATAAGAGTTTTTATATTCTTACGTATTTTAAGTCAATTTACCTACTTGTTGGTTTATTTCTGTTTTGAATGTTCTGTATTTAGTTATCTGTGTTGATTGACAGTTTCGTTATCTGTTTTATACCCAGTCTGTATAATTTGTTTTCAAGTTCTCATTTAGTCATCTTTTCACGACACTTTCATATTATCTTTCGTATCGTCTTGCTGTGTATCGTATCTTTTGGTTTATAAAAGGTTTCTTGTTAAATTATTGGTTTCTCCTAAAGATCGTAACCGCCAACGATAAACTGCTACTTTTTTATACAAAACGACGTCACGTATAGATAAAATTTGAGATAATAATTAATAAAGTCCCCGGCTGTAGCGATCGGCTGAGACCCCTCTTAAAAACGGTTATCTTTTAATGCCCCTCCAAGTCCTCCTTTTACAGGCCTCCCATCAGATAGGTCCCTAGTCTTCAATTATTCACTAATAAGTACCACATAATTGCGATCAGCCTTTACATCGACAGGGTCCATACCTCTCTATGGTTTAATATAATCCTCTTTACCATTAAAGGAAGAGGTGCGTGATTAATAATGCAGCACGGATAGCGTTATAAAGTTTTGAAATTGGACAACCTTTTCAGCTAATGAAGATGGATTTGTTCTTGATGGAAAATAAAATTTATTTTAGAGATAGGCTTTCGTGATATACTTACAGCTGTCTGCTACGTTTTAGCGATTGTCCCTTTTGTTAGATTCGATATACTATGTAGGCTTAATGTTATGGTTTCTTTAGTGTTCAGTTGTGCAATAGCGTAAGTTCTTGGGTATATTTTTAATTTTAAAACTGGTTGTTATAGCTCTATGTTTTATATCATTATTTACAACTTCCAAAAGTCTATTCTGGAAGTTTTGGTTTTATACAATCTGTTACATTTTATGTACTTATTTTAAATATATTTTTAGCAGTGTAGTGATCTTTACCTTTTACTCGGTTGTATGTAACTCTATTATGATATAATTAGCATTATGATATAACGTCCTGCGTGGTTCAGTGGTTGAGCGTTAGGCTTACGTTCCGGAAACCCCGGTTCGAATCCCGGTGGGGACGTATCACAAAAATCACTTTGAAATCCTTAGTTTGGTTGGGACATTACAGGTTGATCACCTGATTGTCCAAAAGTAAGATGATCCGTGCCTTGGAAGTAACGTTAAGCCGTTGGTCCCAGTTACTACTTATTGATGTATGTAGTCGTTACATGAGCCATGTCAGGGGCCTTTGGCGCCTCAATAATAACCCTGACACTAAGATTGATGAGGTTGGTATTCCACCTCATAACCTACACGATAAGAAGAAGATTAGTATTGTTTTTAATTCTGTCCTTAAAACGTCTTCTCATTGCAATACCAAAATTAAAAAAGAAAAACTATTTCCATCAACATCTCAGTTATTTATGACTACACTATGTCAAAACTAACATTGACTCTCGGTTGCTATATCAGAATTCATTTCGCACAGACTTTAAAATATGAAATAGTGTTGTTTATACAGGGAGATTTCAACCGAGGTATGGAAAAATGGAATGAAAACAGAGTTAGGATGATTGACGGGTTACATGAATGGATCTGTCCATTTTTTTACGCTGGGACATAATACCATTGTCTGTCCATGTGTAATGCAACGCCCCTTTGTATGGTTCGAGATTGGTTTCGGTAGATTACTTTGTTTACCAGTTAAAAATGAAACGTTTTGTTTGGATTGGCACGAACACTCACATTAGATATCGTGCGCACATAGCAAAATGTATACAGAATTAGACAAGAAACTACTTCTAAAATTGTGTGGTTAATGTATTTTGTTGCCTGGAATAGAGTTTGCTACTTAGCAACATAACACATAACATAACATAAACTCACGCCCGTAATCCCTAATGGGGTGGGCAGAGCCACAAGTAATCAAAGACAACTTGCAGCCAATGTTGATACGATGTCGTAAGCTGGATATGATGAACCTTATGGTGATAAGGGATCAGTCTATCGCACATAACATTAGTCCATCATGTTAGAGGACACAATCCCTCTGTCGGATTTTACGACATGCCTGGGAAGACAAGCAGCTGAACTTAGCAACAAGACCGCTTATTGTCCCATTTTTCTGTATTTTATGGGAGTGCAAGATTTATAACATAAAATACGATGCCACATTATGCCATTATGCCTTAACAAGATTATCAATGAGTATATACAATTATACATTACATACATACGTACGTAAACTAACGCCAATTTCTCGGGTGAGCAGAGAGTGGAGTTCCACTTGTTACGACACTTCTATTGCTCCACATTCATCAATTGTTTCATACACGCACGCCGGTTCAGAGTACATCGTACTAAAGTTTTTCTAAAACCTACCTACCTTACTTTTTAGTTATTTTTTTCTTTTCTATACTTACTATTACAATTAAAGTACATATAAAAACTTTTAAATCAGTACCGAACTAAAACAAACCAGTAATTTGCGTAGAAAATTCAAGTGAATAATGAACTTGTCAAAGTAGGTGCAAAAATGCATTAGTTTAGTACGGGTTCAGTCGCATGTGTAAGTAATGGCTATGAAAATGTTTGTATTTAATTTCCTTTGTGTAAAACGAAGTCGGCTTGAGGTGCCATATCGCACTTAATAAATGTTAAAAGGCACCCGACACCTCTTTACACTTGAGACTTACAGTCACGATATTGTTACATAACACTTCTGTATTTTCAAGTAATAAATAAAGACAAATCTTTCGTTTAATAAGGTTTTATTTCTTTTTGAATACTTCACATTGTTGATTTTTTTTGCTGAAACGGTAACAACAGAACGCGATCAGGAATCCAAAAAGGCCAAACAATCCACACATTCCAGGCAATTGCATTTGACTGTTTTATAATTGAAATACTACAAAGATTTAAATTGTACCATATCCATTTAACAATTATTATTTATTATAAAATTTTGTTGAACGATTTAATAATATTTCAAAAATAGTTATTATACTGATACAATATTCATAGTAAATATGATACCAAATAATCTATCTATACTTATAATAAATCTGTAGAGAGGTCAATTCTGTACATTAAATATTTTTTCAAAATAACTATCAGGGGGTGATAAGTGGTGGATACTGATGCCAAAAATGCAATCAGTAAAATTTTTGTCTGTCTGTCTGTCTGTCTGTCTTTCTGTCTGTCTGTCTGTCTGTCTGTCTGTCTGTATGTTCCTTATAGAAACAAAAACTACTGGACGGATTTTAATGAAACTTGGTACAATTATTCTTCATACTCCTGGACAGGTAATAGTATACTTTTCATCACGCTACAATCAATAGGAGCAGAGTAGTGAAGGGAAATTCTTTTGTATGAAAAATCTAAACCACTCAAGTTAGACGTTTGAAATTTGGCATGCAGGTACCTTAGATACCGTAGAGGTGCACTAAGAAAGGAATTCCCGAAATTCCTACGGGAACGGGAATTAGCGGGAAAAACCTTTTGTATGAAAAATCTAAACCACTCAAGTTAGACGTTTGAAATTTGGCATGCAGATACCTTAGATACCGTAGAGGTGTACTAAGAAAGGAATTTCCGAAATTCCCACGGGAACGGGAATTAGCGGGAAAATCCTTTGGTATGAAAAATCTAAACCACTCAAGTTAGACGTTTGAAATTTGGCATGCAGGTACCATAGGTACCGTAGAGGTGCACTAAGAAAGGAATTCCCGAAATTCCCACGAGAACGGGAATTAGCGGGAAAATCCTTTTGTGTGAAAAATCTAAACCACTCAAGTTAGACGTTTGAAATTTGTCATGCAGGTACCTTAAGTACCGTAGAGGTGTATTAAGAAAGGAATTCCCGAAATTCTCACGGGAACGGGAATTAACGGGAAAATCCTTTTGTATGAAAAATCTAAACCGCTTAAGTTAGACGCTTGAAATTTGGCATGCAGGTACCTTAGTTAACTTAAAGCTTAGTTGCAACAGGATATTGCAAAATTCCCACGGAAACGGGAGTTAGTGGGAAAAAAACATTTGTATGAAAAAATCGAAACTGCGTAAGATAGATGTTTTCAATTCAATTCAATTCAATTATTTATTGCATTCCATGTAGTACAATGGGGTGTTACATAGTTAACTTAAAGCTTAGTTGCAACTGGATATTGCAAAATTTCCACGGGAACGGGAGTTAGCGGGAAAAAACATTTGTATGATAAAATCTAAACAGCGTAAGATAGATGTTTTCAATCTAGCATGCATGCTACGAATAAAAGCATGCATGCATAAATATAAATTTTAGTTATGGCTGTATTTTGAAAAATGGGAATTGGCGGGTAAAAAAAAATTGTATAAAAAAATCTAAACTGCATAAGTTAGATGCTTGAAATTTGACATGCATATATTATAAATACCTTAGTGAATGCAAAGTTAAAAATTTCCCTGGGAACGGGAAGCGAGTTAGAGGCTTGAAATTTATAGCTCGCGGTAGTGGCAACCAAGAAACGTCGCGGCCGCGGCGGCGTTTGTGGGGCGGCGACAGCGGTGGCGAGGCGCGGAGGGGGGGCAGATACCCGAGTGAGCAACCGGAACGCGGCAGACGCGTGAGGGCAGACGTCGTTGATGGTCGTGTCAAATATTGAATTTTGCGGGCGAACTTTTCACTATTCTTGGATGGTTCAAAGCTTTCGTAGGTAGTTTTCTGTTGAATTTTCCAGGCGGACGTTTCACGGCGTATTTCTGTTGTAATTTTTAAATTTTGTTTAAATTTTCGAAACTGATCGTATTTTCCTAAAATATCAAACCAAATCATAAACTAATAATCTAGAAATTAATAACAATTCATTATTTAACTGAGCTACTTATACTGTAACCTCATTTAAAAATAATAAAATTATACATTTTTTAACCTTTCTCCTTTTATAACACGCCACGCGGACGGAGTCGCGGGCAAAAGCTAGTAATTATTATATACTGATATAAGAAAATTATTATTACAGAATATATCCCCTCCAATATGAATTTGTTGTGGCCAGGTGGGTTAGAGAGACCACATCAAAGCAATTCATCTAAAAAAGCAATATTGCTATTTGACATTTGTGTGGATTGCGCACTAACTTTTATTATGCGTAAATGGCAAATTGCAATATTTCTTTCTTAGATGAATGAGGCCTTTTAACCCCCAAATCTTAGAATGTGATCGCTGTATGACGTGGCCGACTTCATGAATTTTTTGTATTCCAGTTGAGTAGTTGGGCAATCCATTCTGTAACCATATTGTAGTTTATAACGTCGGACTGAGAACTTTAATATCAAATAAAGCTTGTCTATAAGATAACTTATAACCTCTGATAAATTGGTAGACGCTCTTTAAAGCGGATTATGTGCCCATATTTTTCTCTTTGAATAAATTATAACCATTTTCCCCAAGGTTACCTTCAAACCCTTTTGTGAACGCCACATAATTAACCATTGTATAACAACGTATAAAGCCTAAGGCTAATCAAATTTTTCTTTGTACCCAGAAACTCGGTTTAAGGACATTTCTTGTTGTGAAAGCTGATCACATTGCTACCTAATTTTTTTAGTTTCGATATCTGTAGAAAAATGTCTTTTATAAATTACCTACGTACTTTGTTCTTTCATTTTCTACATTAACTTAAACGTTCGGCTTTAGTGCTCTTTCAAACAGCGATCCGTTTTACAGGTCCGTTTATACAGGGTGTTAGTGACGTCGTAACGAAAACTTTGAGGGATGATTCAGGACATGACTCTGAGTTGATATCAAGTGGAATTTTCCGTCGCAAAAGTATAGAACGGAAAATAATTAACAAAACACCAAAAATTTTAATGAAAATTCCGACAGGGAAATCGACTTGATATCAACTCAGAATCATGGTCTGAATCACCCCCCTCTGTATTTGATACAATGTCACTTAAACCTGAATAGGTCCGTCAATATTTTACTGGGTCCGAAATATTCTCTTGTGTGCGTGATACTCATACATACATAAACTTATACATAAACTCAGTTGCAGCTAATCTTTTAAAAATTTTGAATAACAGTTAAAAATATGTACCAATACTATGTCTGAAGATGATTGTATGTAAACATTTGTAATATTTTTTCTGAATTAATTTTATAATTATTATATTTTATAAAATATAGCTGACATGTTTTTCCTAAATATCCTTGTAAAATCGAAGACTTTTTGGATCGAAGTATCATTTACCCAGTGCCCTGTCAATACAGTACTTATCTGCCAACAATAACGAAGAATGAAAAGGCCAACAGTTCGAACCATTCTATACAGTGTGTCCCACATCCAAACTCGTGAACGTTAATATGGCGAGATCATTAATAAATTATGTTTATTTTTTTACTTGACAAGTATTTAATTTAACATTTCATTTTATTATTATTTTATTTTTTAGACCATATTTGGGATGTGCTTAGAAAAGGTTCAGTACGATCTACTGTGAACCGGCGTGAAAGAAACGATTGATAACTGTAGAGGAAGCAAGAGCAGTATGAAGCAAATGGAATTTCACCGGTGGGAAATAGGCGTGACTATTGTATGTAATTTTATTAATATAATTTTATCACTGATAATTATATTATACAGTTATATGCATTAAATTTTGAACAGCGGTTTCTTTATCTAAAAAAAATGACATTGTGCTACGACTACCATGACAAACCTATCTATATTGGCTTGTTTGACGTTATTTCGGATTCGGATGACATTCACCACTTAACCGTAGTTGATGTACGCAAAGGTTATATCCATCTTAATGAAGAGATCAAAGAAATTACATTAAACGTATCTATGTTGCTTATAGTAAATAATGTTGTCCATCCCTGCCCGTGAATTGTGGTCATAACCATAAGAGCCCAATTACTGAGCTAAGTAAATGGGTTAGCTATCGCAAACGCGTGCACTACAGGGGTTGTCAACCTGCAATTACATATCTCTCTGTTTAGCCAAGTATCAACACTAAATAAACATTTGACGTGCTGCGGAGATCGCGCATCGAGTTGGTTTACCTTTGCCTGTATGCTATTTGTACCATTGCTTTTTAAATTAAAATAAATAAAAAAATGGGAAATTGACGTGATATTATGTAAGCGTGTACGTAATATTACACTGAACGTCAAGCGCAGCACATTATATTTCAATATAGATAGATAAAGTACCTATAATTATATTTGATTGTCTTTTGATTTTACTGTTTTTTACCTAAAGCTGCTATATATTCCTATTTGATGTCCTCTAGCCCTCGTTGGCAATTACTTCCGCACAATATCCCAAGAAGAGGAAATGACTGAAATATAGCGCTGGATGGCGCCATAGCATAGCTCCATCACAGCACAAGCTGAACCATTTCCTTTTACCCGTATTCGTAATATTCATAATTACCTACGTAGTTCTTATAGAAAAATGTAAACTGTTACTGGCTGTAATTTATTTTATTCTTATTGTTAAAGTTTTACAATAGCTATTGGTGTAATCGTCCCAACAACTGAATCATAGTGGCCCCAGTTACCCACTATCAAATTAGAAAAGGGCAAACTCATCCCTGGGCCCAGTTTAAGACTGGTACAAGATGTCCCCTAAGCCTTCAATGGGCTCGCGGTACGAGTTAGGTTTGTCAAAGTACAGAAACCAGTGTTGTGACGTTCATTATGAAAGTGATGTATCAGTCGAGATTAGGCTGATCCATTCTTTTCTATCTAACAGTAAGTAACTAAATGTAGGTACATGTTCGTTAGGCTGTCAGTAAAAAAAAATAGAACGTGTTCAACTGCTTATCACTTTGAGCACCGTTGCAATTGTTTTTTAATTATGCTCTCACTTGTTCATTGTTTGTTATTGCTCGATTATAATATAATAATATGTTAAATATATTTGGTTAACAAAAAGTGACTCTACCATGTTGACGTACACTCAGCCCCGATTCTTTTCAAAGGTTTTCCAACAAAATTAAGAAAGTTTAATGAACGGGGACGTTCGGCGCAATATTGAAAATGTCCCGAAGAATAATGTGAGTTGATATGTTAGGGGATTTGAATGAAAAGTCGGTTGGGCGCTTTTAAGGTTTTCCCTCTTTTTATTTAACGAAGTAAGCTTAGACGGAAATGCTTCAAAAATTGGAGAAAGGAAAGTGTTTCGCGGAAAAAACCATTTGCAAAAGGATCAATGCATGAATGTTTTGCTAGGAAAAACATAGATGAAATGCATTAGAGCATAAGAGATATTTCGTAAAAGAGTAGAATTTCCGCACTTTTTGTCTATATCCTTATTTCTTGATTACATCACGTGGCGCGCCTGGGGAGAAATTCGATATTCAAATTCAAAAATATCTTTATTCAGTAGGTAACATAGTTACACTGTGGATCGTCATTTTTTGCATAACGAACGTCTCATCCGCCTAAAACTACTGCAGCTTATCACTACCTGTATAGCCGGGGAAAAGAAGCTGCAAGAGAGTACTCCCTGGCACCACCCCTTATAACATTCATTTTCTTTTAACGCTTTCATGTTAGTACTATTTTTTTCTTAGTGTAAAACGTAGATTTTATTGATATGATCCGTGCTTCGGAAGGCACGTTAAGCCGTTGGTCCCGGTTACTACCTACTGATATAAGTAAGTGTAAGTAAATGAGCCAGGTCAGGGGCGTTTGGCGGCTCAATAATAACCCTGACACCAGGGTTGATGAGGTTGGTAATACACCTCACAACCCACACGATAGAAGAAGAAGAATTGATATAATTAGAAGTTGTGGACTGAATGTTTTCCGGCCAGGGCCACACCAGGGGGGTTAAAAAGGCCACATTATAGCAATTCATCTAGAAAGCAATATTGCAATTTGACATTTGCGCATGTAAAAGTAAGTGCGCAATGCCAACTTCAATACTTGGTGTGGTTCCAATTTATCTGCTAGGACTTGAAATTCAGCCTATCCTATAAGGTAAAGATTACTGGCGCGGGAAAATAACAGGTTGGTTATACGAGGAACAAAGAGAAAATTTAAATCGGAAAAATATCAGACTCGGACGGGACTTGAACCCGCAACTCCTGTGAAGCCGTGACGAACGTGTTAATCGTTACACCACCGGGTCCTCCTCCTGTCCATGCGAAGTTCTTTCGTTCTATGTATCGTCGTTAAGTCGTCGGGTAAGTGCTTTATCATCATCATCACCAGCCCATTAACGTCCCCACTGCTGGGGCATCGGCCTTCCTTATGGATGGATAGGGAGATCGGGCCTTAAAACACCGCGCGCGCCACGCGGGCGCAGGCAAGTGCTATACAAAAATAATTCACGTGGAACTATTCCACTACACAGAAGAAATATTAGAATAGTAGGTATTTAATTAGCAGAAACCCGTTATTTCTGCGTACATATGTGAGATTACTTTGTACAGTACAATCCAGCTTCCGTTGACTATAAAGAACCTTTTCTATTGTTAAACCATATTTTACTGTCATGCAGTTGCAGATTTTCGCACACTATAATTTAATGGGCTAAGACCGTTAGGTATTGTTGAGCCTATTATGAGCTAGAAAGTATGATTTCTCACAGTGAAACTAATGACTTATAGTTCATTTATTAATTCATTAAAATTTTTATTAAGTTCTTTGAACTAATTTGTACTTTAGATTTATAACCAAGTAGTCTGAGCGTGATACAGAAACCAACAAAATGCTTTTTACATGTTAGGCACTACATATAGGTCATCGAAGAACGGCCTCCGTGGTCCAGTGGTTGAGGGCTGTGTTCACGATCCAGAGATCCCGCGATGAACGGTAACAGCGAGCGATTAATATTCTATACAGTGGACAGTGCCTCCGGTACGGACTACGTCAAATATATTTACTTGCCACTTTTTACTCTGTGCCACGCTGGTGTTTGTCATTGGTATTTTAATCTATAGTGGTTTTGGTAACATATTATGTTAGGTGTGTAGTTTTATCACTATTACATAACGGCCTCCGTGGTGCAGTGGTAGAACGTTGGGCTCACGATCCGGAGGTCCCGGGTTCGAATCCCGGTGCGTACAAATCACAAAAATCACTTTGTGGTCCCTAGTTTGGTTAGAAAATTACAGGCTGATCACCTGATTGTCCAAAAAGTAAGATGATCCGTGCTTCGGAAGGCACGTTAAGCCGTTGGTCCCGGTTATTACTTATCGATGTAAGTACGTAGTCGTTACATGAGTCATGTCAGGGGCCTATGGCGGCACAGTAATAACCCTGCCACCAGGGTTGACAGGGTTGGTAATCCACACGATAGAAGATCGAAGAGATCTCTAAAATCTTGTGTAGTTTGAATTTAAAGAAAAATATACGGACACAAATTATGCTGTAAACCTTATCGAAGCGGGCAGGGCCAAAGTAATTTCGACACGCACACACACACACACATGCAGAAGAAGAGCGGTGCCTCCCAACACAAGCTTGAAAAAGCTTTAAAGGAGACATCGGCATCCTGTCATTTTTACTTTTTAAAGAAAATATTTTTTTATTGCATGATTATTATTTTACAACATAACAGATAAGGGGGTTATAAAGGCCACATGGAAGCAATTCATCTAAAAAAGCAATATTGTTATTTGACATTTGTTAGCATTACGCACTTACTATTATGTGCGCAAATGTCAAATTGCAATATTGCTTTATTATATAATAATTATCGATGTGGCCTTTTTAACCTCCAACATCTTTTTTATTTTGTTTATTTTATTAAAAATACGACGCGCACGATTCTAAAAAAAATAATCTACCTTCAGCTTACACATCTAAATAAAAGGTGTCTATTATCAACATTTAAAAGTGGGTAAATCTTATCCAAACTCTTACAGTGTAACCAGCATTTCACAATGATCGAATAATGATTCAGATTTAGCATCATTTATGTGCTAAAGAGCGTGTTATTTATGGCAAAAAGGTAATATCTCTCGTATTATCGTAAATCGTGGGTAATCAGGGCCGGGGTGTCGATTTATGAACTCCTGCGCAGAGTCGCAGTGTGGCCCCGGGGGAATGACCTTGATTGTGGCACTTGCGCTGGCTGTCATTGAAGATATGAACTTTCTTTGCTTTTCGTTTTATATTCATTTATTTATATGAACATCTTGTTTTGGATGACTCTTTATTCTTTGTTTTCTGTCTTTGTCTCGATGACGTCGTCATCTTCGTTATCAAGGTTCGCTTACCTAATCTGAAGATTTGACAGGTCCAGTTTATTACAGAAGCAACTGCGTGTCTGACCTTCCAACCCACAATGGAAAACCAGCCCAATACAGGTTAGGTCACGAGAAAACCCATATTCCCGGGAATATGAGTTTCCTCACGATATTTTCCATTACGTAGATTTGCCTCATTACATGAGTAAAGAAATATAGGTCAATGCTTATAGTCGCGTTTGCACTTGGTAACATTTGACTCGCGACATGTTGCACAACAAGTTGCCCAACTTGTTAAAATTTGGCGTGGAAGTTTTGTTTAACGTTGTCTGTCTACGCATCTACTATACGTCCGTCGTCGACAACACGTTGCCAGATGAACTAGTGTTGTTGCGCGTCACGGCTCCACTCGACTAAAGTCGATGCTCAACTAACGATGCTCTCTAAACAAACAATAAGCCGCGTGACATGTTGCGCTTCAGCTGGCAACGTTGCGCGCTGTTGTGCAACGTTGCCGTACATGTTAAGCTTTACATGCTGCATGTTAATTGTTACCTAGTTGATACGAGGCTTAAAAAAAACCCAGAAACTTATTATTAATGAGTGAAACTGTGTAGGGTTTCAAGGATTTCAGTACTGATAGCGTTTTTTACCATTTTGTTCCATAACTTTACTTCTAAACCACAAGGATTCAAGTGATTATTTTGGATGTTTTATCAGTACATTTTGAACATTGTCCTTTCCCTTTAGAATACCTCGATACCTCAACCATCTATTAAACTTTAAAACGTGAAATTATTATGGAAGGCTTACTTATAATTGTACCTTATACTTCTAGGGCTCAAATAAGGTCCCAAAGCCGCCTCTGAGGTGCAGGTCACTTTACATAATTCTAGGGCGCGTACTGGTCAACAGCGGGTAGCGAGACGATTCTTCTTTTCTCGTGTAGATTATTAGGTAACCAACCTCATCAACTGTGGTATCGTTGAGTGTGGTGGTGTGTTGTGGGTGGGTTATCATAGAGCTGTCTGACATAGAGTAGGTGTAGCATGCATGACTTCTTTAATGAGAGTGGTGGAAGTTACGCGGTGTGTTAGGGTTGTAGAGGTAGTAAGTGGAATTCCATAGTTTCTCACAGCTGGAAATAGGCACGTTGTCTGACAGGTGTTTCATGCAAATTTGTAATTAAAAAAAATACATTAAGCGATTCACCGGCCGCGATGCGCTGTTAATAAAATGTAATAGTATTCGTTCTCACGTGGTTTCTTCACTTTATAGACAAGCCACGTATTTTCTGCATTTTTATTTGATGCTGTGTCAGGATCGGAGTACAGGGAAATATGATATTATGTTATATGAAAGTAAATAAAGTAAGCGGTATATAAAGCGAAAGTTGATGGTAGAGCTGGCAGAGGAAGACCGAGAAGGACTTACGATGATCAAATTGGAGATGTCCTTAGAAAAGGTTTAATACGATCTACTCTGAACCGGCGTGCGTGTATGAAGCTATTGATGAATGTGGAGAAAGCAAGATAAGTGTGTCAGGATCGAAGCAAATGGAATTCTATAGTCTCTGCTTACCCCGTAGGGAAATAGGCGTTAGTTTATATATGTATATATGTATGTTATGTGAAAGTAGGTAAGTAAAATGATTTTGTATTTGACGTTCATTCGTACGTTTTCTATTCACTGCCCACCGCTCCGCTGCCCGCTACCGCCCGGCACGCGGCCTTAGGTTTTATAAGATAATTTGCCGTCCGTCGCGTTATGAATTCCCCTTAATAACATGTCGGGTGACGTGGTAAGCAACCTTCCTGCAAGTATTTTGGAGAGATTGTTAAGGTGACATTTCTGTTTTGGCTGGACATTCTTCATTCATTTAGTTCTGTGCAATAAAGTATATTTTATTTAATTTGATTTGACATTCTTCTTCTATTATTCTAATATATTCAACCCACTCTGGGTTGCTGATGTTGCTAATGCACAGGAGTTACGGTTTTTTTTTTTTGACGTGACTTATTGTAGATTTGCCGCAGATGGCATTAACTACTTGGCCGGACAAATGGGGAGCGCTGAAGGCTCTCACCCGGTACAACGTTTAAGACAACAGGCCTGAGGGTGCCCAGTTGGGCCCGAACCTCGGCTCAGGGCGTCGTCTGAGAGTTACGGTTACTTACTATTGCGCTGTCAAAGGCCAGGGCTAACATGCGCGACGTGATAAAAAATTGTCACGGTCATTTTATCGATTCTGACGACATAATTCTGTCGTTTTGTCGATTGGTGCTAATATGTGAACCCAAAAATGTCATGCCGTTCTATCAAAATACGAACAAAATCACGTGACACGCATGTTAGGGGAAAAAAACAAACTTATTGATTTTGACAAAATTTATTGAGCATGTTTACCCTGCAGACATATTACTAACTCAACAATTACGTACATCAATTGGTCATTGTGTAGTCTATGTAGGGTATTTAGATGGCGCGAAATACTGTTCTTATATTTGGAGACTTTTCCGATGGCCTTATTGACTACTTGGCCGGACAAATTGGGGAAGTATTGAGGGCTGTCAGCCGAACTCACGACCCCTAGCGAGGTGGATAATTTTATAGGAAAGAGACAGCGACACTGGTCCCGATTCCTGCAGACATCTCCTAATTTTATTTTAAGTTATACCGGTCATTTTCTTATACGCCGAAAAGGAAAGGGACGGATGAATGACAACTGTTAATTTTAAAATGAAATAGACTTTTCGCATATTATGTAACCCGTTCGACGTGTGCTGGAAACTGAATAGTCTCGTTTTTAAGTTGCTGTTTAAAATTGACGTGTGTTCCATAAATGTTATGCCTGTCGATTACCCGTCCCTTTCTTTTTCAGCGGATATGAAAATGATAGGTATAACTTAAAATAAAATTATATGGTGTGTACAGGAATCAGCACCTATAAAACCGTAAATATGTAGTCTATGTATAGAAGAGCTATGTCCGCTCCGAAGGGATTGACATTCTATGTTTGTCTTTGCTCGTAATACAGTAAAAAAAAAGCAAATTTTTTAAGAAAAATACGTTTCTCTTTATCACTGTGTTTACCAACTGTGAAAACATCGCCTTAAAGAATTCCTCTCGGAATTTTTCACAAAATACCTCCCAAAATTTATGAAAGTGACTGTCAAATTATATTCTTTAAGAAAGGTTAATAAAGTAGAGGTCCTTTGGAAATGTGTCAGGTTATATTAATCGGCTTTATTGTTATTGGAAATTTATTATTATTGCTCTTAACGTTTACTACTTGACAATCGAGTTAAAAATGTAAAGATGGCTTTAATGTGAGCTTATGTTTGATTTAAGGTGTAAAGTTCATGGGGTTATGAATAACATTTTATTTCCGACGATAAAAAACTATTTATTTTTATTACCTCTGAATAAAATACTTAATAATATTTTTAAGGCCTTGTTCTATCTAGAACTGAGAAAAGTCGCCATAAATCAGCTGGCTGCTCTAACGACCTCCGTGTTCCAGTTGTTAAGCGTTAGGCTCACGATCCGGAGCTCCCGGGTTCGAATCCCGGTGGGTACATACCACAGCAATTACTTCGTGGTTCCTAGTTTGGTTAGAATATTACAGGCTGATCACCTGATTGACCGAAAGTAAGATGATCTGTGCTTCGGAAGGCTCGTTAAGCCGTTGTTCTCGGTTACTACTTAGCGATGTAAGTAAGTAGTCGTTACACGATCCATGTTAATGGGGGCCTTTGGCGGCTCAGTAATAACCCTTACACCAGGGCGTGTTAACCATTACTTTTTGAATTTGAATTTGAATTACACCACCGGGTCCTCCTCCTGTCCATGTGAAATACTTCGATCTATGTATCATCATTAATTACTGTGGGTTCAAGTCCCGTCCGAGTCATTTTTTTTTTCGATTTAATTTTATCATTGTGATATTGACATATTGCTTCAGAGCCATAAGGCCGCCCATTTGTACTGGTGCTAAACGCAAAATACTTTGTTTATTTATTGCAAAGTGGCAAGTGATTTCATTAACAATCTATGGATACTAGACCATCGAGCCATCAACCGCACTAAGGCCGGGTTTCCACTGTCGCGGAGATGGGCGGAGAAGAGCGGAGATGTGCGGATTTGAGCAATCACAGCGTTCGAGAGAGCGAAAAACGAAGACGCTCTGTCACTCTCTACCTCACGGTGATTGGTCGATTCCTGCACATCTCCGCTCAGCTCCGCGTCAATAGAAACGCAGTCTAAACGCAACCACTGGCCACGCACTAATTGGCCAATGATAGTGCAATATGACACGTACCATCGTCTATGGCACACTGTAACTATTTATGAGGCCAATCCTATTATAGCACATATTGACTGTTTTATTACTGGTAATACCACGGTCTCTGTTCAGCACATAAACGGTAATGATGGATATCAAGGTAGTTTGTGACCGGTATATGGGTAATAGTGTTGTATTATCTTTGTGGTCACAGCTGATTTGGTACGGTTAAGACCTGAAGCGTAGTGTCGTGTTTTGTGACGAGAAAATAATCTTAGGTACCTAGTATTATCGGAAAATGTTTGTTTTGCTACGAGCTAGAAATGGAGAAAAAAACAAAAGCCACTCCGTGACCTACTGGTGGAGGAGCTCGGAGGCGCAGCGGTAAACGCGCTCGGTCTGCGATTGTTGAAGTTAAGCAACTTTCGCAAAGGCCGGTCATAGGATGGGTGACCACAAAAAAGTTTTCATCTCGAGCTCCTCCGTGCTTCGGAAGGCACGTTAAGCCGTTGGTCCTGGGTGCATTAGCAGTCGTTAATAACCACCAATCCGCACTGGGCCCGCGTGGTGGTTTAAGGCCCGATCTCCCTATCCATCCATAGGAAAGGCCCGTGTCCCAGCAGTGGGGACGTAAATGGGCTGGTGATGAATGACCTAGTGGTTAGAGCGTTGGGCTCGTGATCTCCAGATCATCTTCATCTCCAGGATCTCCAGGCTCAAGGGCATTGTCGAAATTACTACCTATATGAAACTGTCCGTTGTTTAGCTAGAACATTGCATGCTAAATCACCTGATTGTTTAAAAAAAGTAGTTAGTCCAGGCCTACTAGCCCAAACACAGGTTAAACCCAGAACCTCCTATTGGACCTCCGGTTGTAGCTTATACATCCCACTGCGGGGTACAGGTCTCCCCTGTACTAACCTATTTTTACATTGTTACAATAAAATAGGGAAGACGGGTTCAAATTATCGAGCATGTGGAATCCAGTGGTAGGTGTTGTAAAAAGCTTAAAACGGCCTAATGTGGTGACAAAACGTGAGGACACAGTGAGTGCGGATTGTCGTTGTGCGTTTGGTGCGAGTTCAGATGGTTCCGAACATTCCGATATCAAATACATAAAAAAGCGGCAAAGAAAGAGAGTAGACAGATAATATATGTCTGCCCGTAGAAAATTTATGGTTCTACCTACTTTACTCTAATCTCATTAGTCAGCCGTGATCATGGCACTTGCAACAGTGTCGAAAAATCGGGAGTCTCATATCCCTGCTTTAAACGCGGTAAGAACCCGTTATTATGTGTTTTAAGTAACTTATTTCCAGCAAAACAGGCTATTTTGTTGTCAAATAGAATGCTTTCGTGACTATGTCTGTAAACTCATCATCACAGACTTGAAATCAAATCAAACTGCGCAAGTGTGGACAAAAACGTCATGAATAGTCAGGATGCCTCGTCGTAAGCTGTCGTATTCCTTATTGTAATTTGATGCAGCTACTTGCAGTCATTGTCGGTTTGTACTAGTCGAATTAGGTCAATTATCCGGTAGGTACTCTGAAGAACAATTATTATTCCTGTCCTCAATGTGTAGGATCGAATGTCTAATAGGTATTATGAGTATCTTTATCTATTTATTGTTGTATAAAAATACCAGACAATATTTTATATTTGTCAGAAAATAAATTTAAAGCTCATGTGAAGCTAACTTTATGTAAAAAAAGCTTATTATAAGATTAACGATTACCTAAATGATAAAAATGCCCGGTATTAAATGCTGGTCTATTTATTAAATAATTTGTAAAAGATTCACATACAGTTTCGATGATTTTTATTATATGTAACAAGTAACAGTAATTAAATACATAAGTCAGTAATTTAAAAACAAGAAACAAGAGAAGCAAGAGAAGTGTGTCAGGATCGAAGCAGATGGAATTCTATAGTCTCTGCTTACCCCGGTGGGAAATAGGCGTGAGTTTATGTATGTATGTATGTATGTCAGTAATTTACTTCATTTTTGACAATAATTTTTACGTCCTTGGAATGTTGGAGATACCTATTGTAACACTTACGTCATCAACAATGGATTGAGCGTACCTGGGGGGTTAAAATGGCCACATCGAAGCAATTAATCTTAAGAAATAAATATTGCAATATGTAATTTATTTGAATTGCGCACTTACTTTTATATGCGCAAACATTGCTTTCTTAGATGAATTGATTCGATGTGGCCATTTTAACCCCCCTGGTCTTCTTATAATTGGTTTTAATGAAATGCCTGGTCAAGAGGACTCTTAACCAGCGAGCATGCAAGAAGTCTTTGTTGCCAGTGAATTGAGCGAAAGTGGTGTATCAGGATTGTAGTAAGAGGAATTACGTGGTGTCTGACTAACCCAACAGGAAATAGGCGTCAAAAGGCTTTACCTAACATTGGCTTCAGCTTGGGCGATAGGCTGATCCCTCGGCATCATAAACCTGTATCAACAGTGACTGCAAGTTGTCTTTGACTTCGTTTTATTATAATTTTTTATTTCATTTTGTGTGATAATTCCTATTAGTTTTATAATTGTTTTTTTTTTTAGTGTTTTACATGTTATCTAGTCTTGTTTTTCTTTTTGTTTCTTTTTTCATTCATAGTTTATAATTTTTTTATTAAGTAGTTTTTATATTGTTTCCTCGTATATATAAATAAAGCATAGTCGAGGCACCTATAATCAAATCAGTAACAGACAAGTTATAAACCTGCGTTTGCAAGCCATTTCGCCTTTGTTCAAATCAAAGCTTCCATTCATATTTGATGTGTCCATCCGCCAACCATATTCATACATAAATAAAAAGGATTAAATCCTACCCAATAACAGTTCCCATCTAACAATAACAAAATGCATTTTCCAAAATAGGAAATGGGGTCTGCTTCCAAATAGATAATCCGCCTAAGGTCTTATAAAGTAATTAAAAAAGTTTAATTAAATGAGGACCCGGTTTCGGATTTGGATTTAATTACAATGAAACTGCTACATCATTGACAGCTTTAGTCGCAGGCCCAAATGTTTTTCTTGCTAAAGTAATTACTAAATAAACTTAGCGTCAAATATAGCCTATATCGTCATGTGGTCCACTTATCCCGTTGGTTTCGTAAAGCTCGGTGAGGTGCGGGTACTTAGTTCATCTTGCGATGGATGTAGCTCAGTCGCTGGTGGGGAGCGGAGAGTTGCCGTTCTACATGTAATATTATTCCTTATTCTATGTTACGATTACCTACACGGAAAATTCCAATTGATATTAACTCAGAATCATGGTCTGAATCATCCCTCTCAGTATTCGTTACGATGTCACTAACACCCTGTATATACTAAGCGAAACATACATAGATACGACGCAATACCTAATTGTATTATAATTACTTACGCCGCAATCATAATAACATTATACTTTATGAAATTACGAAAGTAAATCTATTAAATTATATAAATTACTGACAAATTTTGGTTTCTCTGTATTATGATAAATAATATTGGTGAATAGAAACATTCGTAAAGACAGAGTCGTATAAACCGACTAACAATAACTAACAATAGTACATAATGGCCCCGATTCCTGCAGACACATCCTAATTTTACTTTAAGTTATATCTGCCATTTTCTTATCCACCGAAAAGGAAAGGGACGGATGATTGTCAACAAGTTAATTTTAAAATGTATGTATAACCCGTGCGAATAAAATAGGCATCTCGCTGGTATGCAATCCGTTTGACGTGCTGCCTACTTAATTCTGTCGGGATATTGGCCGATGTAAAATTTTAGACGGTTGGTTTAGATTTCTGCTTAAAATTGACGTGTATTCCATTTTTGTGCCTGTCGATTACCCGTCCCTTTCCTTTACAACGGATAACAAAATGACAGATATAACTTAAAATACAATTAATTGGCATTTACAGGAATTAGCACCATTGTATTTATTGTTGGAGGCACAGAATAGAAGAAAGAAGTCGGAAGGGCCAAACGCGCGCCATTCAAATACAAATAGTTCATACTTCAACTTTAGTTTGCACTGTACTCGCCCGCAAACTTTACGACGCAAAAAGCTCCGCAATAGTATATTAAAAGGTTGTCTTGTGCATTATAAATATCCACCATCATTCAAGGAGATCCCTTCATGGCACAGGAAAACTAAAATCTTTAATATGACTATGTACATGTGTTATATTACAGCCTATAATTTTCCGCAAATTGCGTGGTTATCTATGCAAAGAATGTTATTGAAGAGGGTCGACGCTTATTCCATTAAGTTGGTTTACTGCGGGCTGATACAAGTCCTTCGCTAAGTGACCAAATACATCCACTACGGAGGTTTAAACATTGCAAGATACATTTTATTTTATCGGCAATGTATGTAATAGCACAATTGGTTACTTGACAATTGTAACAATAAAATATATACTGGGTGTTAGTGACATCGTAACGAATACTGAGGGGGTTGATTCAGACAATGATTCTGAGTTAAAATCAAGTGAAATTTTCCGTCGCAAAATTCATGATTTTTTTTTAGTTTTTTTAAATTATTTTCAATTCTATACTTTTGCGATGGAAAATTCCACTTGATATTAACTCAGAATAATCAGATGAATCATCCCTGTCAGTATTCGTTACGATGACATTTACACCCCGTACAAGTACATACGGTAGCCATATAAGTAGGTATGGGTGTTAGTGACACCGTAACGAATACTGAGGGGGATGGTTCAGACCATGATTCTGAGTTGATATCAAGTGGAATTTCGTGTCAAAAAATTCATGAAAATTTTTCTTTTCTTTTTAATTATTTTCCAATCCATACTTTTGCGACGGAAATTTCTACTTGATATCAACTCAGAATCATGGCCTGAATCACCCCTCAAAGTTTTCGTTACGATGTCACTAACACCCTGTATATATACGGTCGAATTGAGAACCTCCTCCTTTTTTGAAAAATATGAAATATGTCGGATATAGAAGTTTATCATTTAACAAATCGAACACACGGGCGTCCTGTCGAACACGATGGATCATCTGTAAGAGCGATAGGCTGATCACCTATCATCATACAGTTTTATACATTATCCACCTTAGGACTATGACTGTATCAAAAGTGGCTGCAAATAGTTTCTCGATTATTTGTAGTTCTGCCCACCCCTTCGGGGAGTACGGGCGTGAGTTTATGTATGTACATAATATTTAACAATAATTATCCAATATTTTTTTTTATTAAGATCATATTTATTTTTTTTAAGATAAGAATTCGATTTTTTATCTGTGTATTACAAGACCCGAAATACGGGCGGCCATGATTCGGCTTCGTGTGACGTCACATTTCACAAAATTAACAAAAGCTATCTGTCAGATTTCGAATCACTTGAAGTGAGGCGTAGTTTGACAGTTTCTTCGTTTATTGAAATGTGACGTCACTGGGCAAAATGTCACGTGACCGAGCGTTTTCGCGCGAAATTTGAAATTAATGAAGATATATAATGGTTTTTCTATTATATAAAACTTTTTGGAGAAATTAAAAACTTTGAGAGGTATAAAATAAGCATTTGTATTTTTTTAAATACTTATTCGAAAACTGACCTAGCCAATTATCTCTTGCAAAATATCCCTAGTCCAAACCACACTGATAGTTGGCTTTCTAACTTCCTTGCCCTACGATTTACATAACAGTGGTCAACATCTCAATGCGTTAATTGAATTAGTGAGGCAAACAGTTGAATAGGCCTGAATCAATTAATTAGGTGGACCCATTGAATTTCTGCGACTGATCGACAGTACAATGTATGGGCTACGGACATGATGGTTAATCAGGGATTAGTGGCGAAACGAAACCACGTTGCATGTCCTGATGCAATGAGAAAGTCTAGGAGTAAGCTGCTTTGATTTTTAGTAAATGGCTTTGAAGTCGTTTCCTTGTAAAAATGACAAAAAATAACGGAATATTGACCCTCAAATAAATAGTATGCAGTTGTTATAGGCGGATGATACGTTCGTTACGTAAAAATGACGATTCAAAATGTTACCTACTGAATAAAGATAAAATATTTTTGAACTTGTATTTAAACTGATGTACGGAAATAAAATTGGTAATAACATAAATAGCCTAGCCATCTTATTCTTATTCTTATTCTATATGATACGCACGACCCACCGCAGGGCGTAACTACACCTACCTTCAAGCAACCGAAGGAGGTATGGAGCATACTCCACCAGGCTGCTCCGGTTAGAGAAAAGAGTATATTAGGTGAGTTTCTATTTCTAGATAGCAGTTTATAACTTATCTTCGACTTAGTCATCTACGCATTGCAAGTTTCCTCGTCGTGAGCTCATCCAAATACTGCACACATCCAATTTGCTTCCGTCCAAATAATTCCGGTACAATACCCGCACAACATATACCGTTCGTGTCGTATTCATCTCGTGCCTCAGATTACTTCGGCGCGGCAAGTTTTATTGGAAACGACGAAGTTAACTAAACCTACTTTGCCGAGTTGGTGGGAATATTCCGGAACATTGAGCCGCATTCTTGGGTATTCTTGTACTGATATACAGAGCTCGAGATGAAAGCTTTTTTTGTGGTCACCGATCCTATGAAAGCCTTTGCGAAAGGTGCTTAACTTCAACAATCGCAGACGTAGCGCGTTTACCGCTGCGCCACCGAGCTCCTCATAGAGAGAGACATATAGATAGGTACCTATTAATATGATGATGATGATGTGATCCAACCGAATTCACCCACGGTGACTGCTTCAACTCCGATGTTCATGTGCTCGCATGTGGCTTGTATAGCCAATCTTATTAGCGAGCATATGAGCACACCATTTAAACATGTATAATTGATCGCCGCAGGCGGTCGGGCTTTCAATTCATCACGGTTGGCGTCAAGCTCTAAGCGCCTTCGATGTTCAAAGTCATGAACTTTGGTGTAAACCTATTAATTTAAGTACATATCTAAAGGACAGAAAAGGCAAGATGATTGGACACTTAATAAGACATGACGAATTTATGAAAAACATCAAAATAAAAATTTTGGTTCCGTCCAGAATAATTCCTCTGTCCCTCTGACATACAAACGGCACTCCATACATTTTTAATGTTCCTCTTAGGATAATGCGTTTGATGGAATAAATATATTTTATTTAAATAAAAAGGAATAGATAAAGCCAAAAAGAATTACATAATACATGGGATTTTCAACGGGTGAAGCCGGGAGGACAAGAGTCCTAGCATGGCTTTGAAATAGACTATACGCCATCCAACTCGCGTCAGGCAGAGTACTGCGGGGCGGAAGGCAAGAGGAAAACCACTGCCCAATTTTTCCCTAAAAAAGTAGTACGGAGAATGTTACACCGAGAAGAGCGTGGCTTTTAAATTAGTGATGGCGAACGGGTGATGCCTTGTAAAGGTAAAATAACAAAATTCATGCCCTATCGACCTCGACTATTATAACTCATCAACACACCAGAAGACAAATTGGTACAGTGCATATATTGCAAAAGTGACGATTTTGGTAGATAAAATTGTAATCTTTCTTTTTTCTTTACCTCTTTTTAGTTGCTATATGATTTTGCATGCTGTCAACGCACCCTTATTGGTTGGGACCATTTTTGTTTGTAATTGTTTATTTTATCATGTTTTGTTAATATCCTGTTGTGTGTTGCAATAAATAAATAAAAATCGATGATCATTGACCAAATTTGAATAGGTCATTAGAATAGGTTTAGTACGATCTACTCTGGACCAGCATACGTGTATGAAAAAAGATTGATTGACACCCTTATGCAAATTTAGAAACGAAAGTTGAGAAAGAAAGAGATATGAAGGAGTAGAGAAATACTCCTACCTTTAAAGACCATGCAACCGTGACCCTCAAGAAAACCAAAAAACACAATTACTGAGCCACACAGCCACACAGGGTTATTACTGAGCCGCCAAAGGCCCCTGGCATGACTCATATAACGACTACGTACTTACATCAGTAAGTAGTAACCGGGACCAGCGGCTTAACGTGCCATCCGAAGCACGGATCGTCTTACTTTCGGACAATCAGTTGATAAGCCTGTAATGTCCTAACCAAACTAGGGATCACAAAGTGATTTTTGTGATATGTCACCACCGGGATTCGAACCTGGGACCTCCGGATCGTGAGCCCAACGCTCAACCACTGGACCACGGAGGCCGTTAAACTAACGCAATGAATTACTGTAGTACCAAAAGTACTTCGTCTGAAGGTCAAACTAAACAGATTAATCTTTACTAAGCGGCCGTTTCTTAACTAAATCCTTCTCCATTAGCCTTTAGCAGTTCTGGATTTTAATCAAAACCTCCACAAACGGCCCTCCATCACCAACTCACAGTCTCGAAGTAAATTTCTTTCTCCCGACGTTATAAATCAAGGGGAAAATCGCGAAGTTCAAGTAAAAGTGTTAATGGTTCTTCTGATTAAAAGCCAGTTTTAAAAAAGGTTTCAACTTAGGTGTGGCTTTTTTTTAAATTAAGTTCTTACATGCGTATTATTTTGTGATTTCCAGGAGTGACAGGATAGTTGTTTACTTAAGTACCTTCTTCTCTCGTGTGGGTTGTGAGACCAATGCTTGATCTCATCGACCCTGGCATCAGGGTTACTATAATTAGCTTCTTGACAGAGTTTTGTTAAGTAAGCAAAACTCATGTTTTCTTAAAATTATTTCCAATTCTATAATTTTGAAACGGAAAATTCCACTTAATATTAACTCTGAATAATGAGCTGAATTCTCCCAGTCAGTAGTCGTTACAATGTCACTTACACCCCATACAAGTAGCCATACAAGTACATATGGGTGTTAGTGACACCGTAACGAATACTGAGGGGTATGATTCAGACCATGATTCTGAGTTGATATCAAGTGGAATTTTCCGACATAAAATTAAAAAAAAAAAAAAACATTTTTTTTTAATTAATTTCAGTTCCATACTTTTGCGACGGAAAATTCTACTATATCAACTGGGAATCGATGTCACTAAAACCCTGTATAGATATAGTATACTAGCTTTTGCCCGCGACTTCGTCCGCGTGGCGTGTTATAAAAGAGAGATCTTTGTGTGTGTGGGAGTGCATATCAAATTTCAAGCATCTAACTTATGCAGTTTAGATTTTTTCATACAAATATTTCTTCCCGCTAACTCCCGTTTCCGTGGGAATTTTGCAATATCCTGTTGCAACTAAGCTTTAAGTTAACTAAGGTACCTGCATGCCTTTCAAGCATCTAACTTAAGCGGTTTAGATTTTTCATACAAAAGGATTTTCCCGCTAATTTCCGTTCCCGTGTGAATTCCGGGAATTCCTTTCTTAGTGCACCTCTACGGTACCTAAGCTACATTCCATCCAAATTTCAAGTGCCTACGTTTAGCCGTTTAGGCTCTGCGTTGATATGTCATTCAGTCAGTTTCTCCTTTTATATAATTAGAAGATAAATTTGAATGCATCGTTGTCTAACCAACAAAACACTTGGCGTCAACTACACAGATTTGTTGGTGCCACAATGGTGACCCAGTGAAATCCAGTTCCCAATTGACTATGAAGGGGAGAAACTGAAAGCGTTCTATGATTTTAATTCGCCTGCAGTTCAGCATAATATAATTAGGTAAGCAAGAGCATCCACAATAAAATTATTTTTAAACCACTGCGTTTACCAAGCACGTGTCGTTTCGCATTTATTTCCGCAAAACTTGTTCGATGCATATAGGATTTTATTTGTTTAAGATTGCCCGTTTCTTCGCTCCCAACTGCAAAATAACAAAACGATTTCAATGTAAATTTTGTTTTATAAACACAGATAGTTTTCCAATCATATACGCAATGTACTATAAAAATCGTAATCTTTGTTTCATTGGCAGTGTGTTTACGGAACTTTGGGTTTCATTCAGATAATTGGCATCTTGAATAGCATACGTGCGTCCTACTGCTAGTCATAGGCCTACAGTCATCGACCAGAAGCTATGCCATAGAATAAGAAATCAAGATAATTTATTTATAGAATTGAATTATCATGGATAAACTTGTTGAAGGTCAATGTAACATTGAATTTAAGTAATTTCGCAGTGTTATGGCTGAGGAGAAGAAATGATATGAAACTGCAACAGCAACACACCTTTTAAAGCAAAGACATAACAAGTTATTTGATAACTTAGAGGGACACATTCAATACCAGATATTTTTATCATTTAGGTAATCATCAGTCATCTCCCTCACAATATCCCGTTTTTCACAGAGTCCACGTACCTAACCTGAAGATTTGACAGATCCGGTTTGTACAGAAGCGACTGCTTGTCCGACCTTCCAACCCTCGAAGGGAAAACCATCCCAATACAGGTTAGGTCACATACCTCCGAAAATGCATTTCTCGGGAATGTCGGTTTCCTCACGATGTTTTCCTTCATCATTAAGCACACTGTAAAAATAAAAAATAAGACATGTTTAAAAGTAGTGGGACATATAAAAGTAAGTGCGCAATGTAAACAAATTTTAAATAGCAATATTGCTTTCTTAGTTTCCTTCAATGTGGCCTTTTTAAGGCCCATTTTATCGGTAACTTCACCTCCTGTGGCAGATATTACGTTGATACACAAAACCACACGTTTCCACATATTCATAAATCATTTGTAATATACTAGGCACCCACTTCCAAACATCAAAGGTATGTTCACTCTCGTTCAGTCGCTAGTAATGAGAGTACTCTCGACGCAAAATTAAAAATATTTCGAAATTGCGCCGCGGCCGCCATTGCTTTAACATTGTTTCCTGGGTTGCCATGTGAAAAAATAAAGTAAGTTTTATTATTTTTTCCATGTGGCAAGTCAGTATATTCATTTTAATATGGAGTCCTTCGATGGCTTACCTCTGTTTGCGGTATTTTTTTAATTACTTACTTTGTGAGTGATGTGAGTTTTCGATTTATCGAACTTTTTGTGGGAAAATCCGTTTTTTATTAAAACAGTGGAAAATAATCCTCTGTTTTTTTAAAAAATGTTCTGTATAGTAGACAGAAACTACGGAAATCCACTTATTACGACGTAAACAATTTTCGACGTTTAAAATACTTCTGAACAAAAATTCATTTAATCTTTAATCTTTTATCGCTGTATGTTTACCTAGGTCTTTCTGTATCTCTACCACGTACTTATCCGCACGATAAAGATCAGTAGGTGTACTTCTGCCTACCCCTTTGGAGACACAGACGTGTTGCTATGTTATGTTGTTATAAAATTATATCCTCCTGCACCAATAGTTTAAATTAATGAACCTGTCTTATACTATCCATCCATCCTCAATGAATACACATACAAACATAAACTCACGCCTTTTTCCACCGGAGTAAGCAGAGACTATAGAATTCCATTTGCTTCGATCCTGGCACACTTCTCTTGCTTCCTCCACATTCATCAATCGCGCCGGTTCAGAGTAGATCGTATGAATCCTCAATGAATCCTTCTTAAGACTTTGTATCAAAAGCAACCTGCCCTTGTCTTTGATCATTTGTAGCTCTGTCCACCCCATTAGGGATTGCTAGCGTGAGTTTATGTATGTATGTTAAATACTTATGACGTTTATACATTTTAATAGCGAATTGTTCATAAATTACATAAAGTATTTTACTCCCTGCGATGCGCGCCGCTGAAAAAACAGCACCCGTCAAGCAAAGTTATGTTTGGGGCCTTGCAAAAGTGGATAAGGTGTGATTTTAATCCCATCCGTGCTTCGACTGTTGTTTTCAAGTTTAATGGCAACACCATGAAAGGATTTCGTTGGGAGTTTTATATTAAATGAGTTTTTTCTTTCCGCCTCCATGTTGGTTTTGGCGCGGCTTAAATGGCGTTTTCGTATCAGGTTATAAATTGTGTAATATATTTTTTCCTTATTTCATTTTATCATTGATGAGAAGGTTTTTTTTGTATATTAAGGTGTGTAAGTATGGATCGGAATGCCTAATTAATGTTTCACTCATTACTTAAAATCTCTTACAGCTGTTCAATTAAGTGGCTTTTCCCTATTTCTGAATTTTTTGGCGAATCTAATTTGCACTGTATAAAATTGTAAATAACATACATACATTAACTTACGCCTACTTCCCACCGGGGTAAGCAGAGACTATAGAATTTAATTTGCTCCTTTCCTCCACATTCATCAATCGCTTCATACATGTACGCCGGTTCAGAGTAGATCGCACTAAACCTTTTCTAAGGACATCTCCTATTTGATCAATATTAGTCTTCTAGGTCTTCCTCTGCCAGCCCTACCATAAACTTTCGCTTTATATACCGCTTTCGCAATTCTATTATCCTTCATCCGCTCTTGGAGATGTAGAGCCAACCTAACATTCCCTTCTCAATTGTCAATAAGACACAAATTATTTTAGCAAAAAATGCAGATACGACAGTTTTCCAAGTCAGCCACGAAATGATATAAATAATATGTAATAATAATTAACTAAAAGAAGATTACAAAGAAAAAGCATACCTTTTACAAAGAAAAATGATGGTTCAAAAGACAAAGAGTGTTAAGAGGTTGAAAACTGTTGAAAATGCTACGAAAGTGAACCTTAATACAAGTACCAAATCATTTACAATAACTTTCAAACAGAATTAAAGTGCCCAATATCCAAAATCAAACAGTCTCGAAACACAAACAAATGAAATCTATTTTCCTTTGTCTTTAGTATTAGTGTACATTTGTGTCCATCAAAATATGGACAAAAGGTTACTTTATTCGTGCAACAGTAAGATATTCCATAAAGGATCCCTTTCGATGCCTCGTTCAAAAACAGAAAATATATTTCCAATCCCCAAGTGAAGCATATTCGACCTTTTTGTGATTTATTGTTAAGTTTTCCTTCTTTTTCTTTCGTATGCGGTGTGTAAGGGGCCGTACAAACGGAACGATATCGGTAAGAATCACTAGTACCTATAGCAACTTACTGTAGGACTGGAAAAAAAATAATAAACTCAGAATTGCATTTATTCCGTGTGATGTAAAATGTCCAAAGATTCGCACCTGCGATCTCAAAGTGAGAGTCAAGCGTTCTACCAACTGGGCGACCACGGCTTATTACACGATACGATTTTTTATCACCACCGACTTTTACCCACGACTAGTATGTAAGTTTGCACAGCCCCTTACATTCCTCTGCTAGATATAGTTCGTAAGTTTTATTATGCGCCCGGACTGAGGAAATCCGGACTTTTTGACTCCACCTAACTTTATTGAGCGTGTAAAGTTTTGTCGGCGACATTATTTTCCGTGTTGGTTGACACTGGTCGAAGTTTCAGCAATAACCTGTTAATAAAAAGTGGAGTTTTGGGAAACTGTTTTGGGAATCGATATTGTTCCGTACGGTTTATCTTTAGGGTCTCAAATTGGTTCTCATAAGAGCTCGAATTGGGACCTGATTTAAAAGCTAGTTTATTTTTACAAGTCGGACTAAGCACTATACCAAGGTTAGACCAACAATCAACGGTTTACGAACTTCACATTAAAGCACTTAATTCATCTAAAAAAGCAATATTGCTATTTGTAATTTTTTGACATTTCGCACTTTCATACGAGCAAATGTCAAATTGCAATATAACTTTTTTAGATGAATCGATTCAATGCAACCTTTTTAGACCCCGATCCTTGCTATTCCGTAATAAATGAATTGGGTACCTTTGTATTCAACGCAACTGGCGCCCTTATTGCTGGAGGCAATTGAAGACGAATAAATGATAAGTAATGATGATGAAAAGCTCTGTACCTGCAACAGAACATCTTAATCACAGTCTGGCAAGAAGTAAGTATAATTAACAAGCCGTGAATGGTTTTTGTACCGACAGATGTTTTCGAGCCGCGCCCGTAAATCCACAAATTGGCTCAATGTACGGTGACAATGTTTTGTATAATGTGATTGGATATCAGACGCACTCGCTAAAGTGTATAAACATTTGTTACCTTCTTGCGTTCGAGATTTTCAGACACAATTAGTTAAATAAAGGAAGAGAATGTATGGGATCGACTCAACTTAATTGCGTGACATTTCGTTAGTTTTCTTCCACGCGTGCGTGGTTTTCGTTTTTAAAGAAAATAAAACTTATTTTAATTTAAGCGTGACATCTTTGATAATAGTGTCGTCTTTAACTAATGTATAAGGCAAAAAACAGATAGAGCTAATATTAGAATTGACTAAGAAGATATGATCACATTTTTTCATATCAATTGCATTTCACGACTGTCTCCTGGTGATACATTTTGTCAATCGTCCGCAACGAGATGCTATGAATAAAAATGTTTAACAGTACAACGGCGAAGTTTCAAACCGACTATATGCTTTTTCAAATCTCGACAATAACATTGACATTTATTTTAATTAGCAGGAATGTCCTACAAATGTCCAAACCCATAGCCAGCCTACAAGTTCATGGTTTTTTGTCCATCGGCGATATTTTACGAGCACGTTGCGTTTATATGCGTTTTGATTAATACGTCTGTGATCGCAAGTTGTTTATTGTTTTTACCCCTCAATCTGTGAGTTATGGGGTGCAATAACAGGAGTTAACTGTTTCAACTGCTTTTAAACACTTGTAACTTACAATTGTTTGCAAAAAAACCCTTAAAATAACCTATATAAGCTGTCGCCAAGTGCTTTTTTCTTTGGTGTCACTTATTGTAGATTTGCCGCAGACGACATTAACTACTTGGCCGGAAGTCGACAAGTACTAATTCCTGTACACATCACTAATTAAGATTTTTGTTTTTATAGCACTTCCCTTGCTTAGGGAAACTCACAAAAAGTTACTCGTATAATAAACACAAAAAGTACAAATATTGTTCACATTTAGGTTCGTCAAGTATCTTATTCCAATAAAACTTGTTAGGGTAAACAAGAAATAGTGGGCCGGTAAGCGAGGTTATTGACAAATAAGTGTAATCAGCGATCCAATTTGCGATTTCACCGCGTACTCAGGAATCGGTGAGATCTTCCAGTTATCGGAACAAGTTTCACGCCGTACCCGATACTTACGCTTGACCTTGATACATGGCGGCCATCTTGTAAATTAATGACACGATAAGCTTTTCACGGAACTGACTAAATTAACGCCATCTGTGGACGTGCGGCGGAATTAATTAAACCTCTTTTAATGTTACACTTGAAATTATCGCGCCAAATTATGGTGGTAATCTGCTGGTCTTTAAGTCTCATATTTTGTTTGTGTAGATTTTTTGTTTTTTCTTAAGTTAGGTAGGTACTTTTGAGAGGACTAGTTACAGTTTTTTTTTGCCAATTTTATTGATATATACACGTCGTAGATTGGCAAATAAATGGACCAAATTCTCTCGGTAACATAGGTGGAAGAAATAAGAAGGTAAAGAATATCCACCTACACAAAATAAATATTTATTAAGTCTGTAGTAGGTAGTTCTATGAACCTTTATTCATATTATTATTATTTAAGTAACATTATCTTTTCCAGAAGTTGGCAGCTTCGAAAGTTTGCAAAATAACAGGCATAAGTTATAAAGTTAGGTCCTTACAAGTTTCTAGACATAAAATTATGCAAAATCTACTAATAGAGGAATTTACCTATGATTAGCTTTGATTGATTTTGTGTCTGCAATAGTAATTAATAGTTAGCAATTTATTTCTTATGAACATATTTAACATGAACATGAAACTAGTTTTTCAATCAGTTTTAATAACATACCTGTTGTACCATATATGCGGTATCCATATTAAGTGATTTCTTGCTAAACGCTTAATAGCGATTTTATTAAACGTAATGGTTCTAATTTTTAAAGCAGGACTTTTAGTTTTACGTCTAGTTGTAGGAAAGTGAGAATACTATGGAAGGATAATGAATGGGAATTTGATTGTTTATGGTATGGAATGGAGGATGGTTAATGAATGGGACGTAAGGCAGTTTTAAAAAGTAAGAAAGGGAGTCTATCAGGGGATGTGATATGATGGGAAGTTTTTTTGTCTACATTCATCGGATCAATCTATGATACAAACTTTTGTAAACGAGGGACTTTCCATGCTACGTATCTAAAAACATATATGGCGCTGTACAGATTTTCCTTCTTTTAACCTTCTGATTTCATAGATAACAGATATATGCATCTTTTATCTTTGTTTTTTGATTATAAATGATGACCTTTGTATAAATGATGACACCCAGGCACAATTCAGTTCAAAAATACAATTCAAGAAATAAAGAGAAACAATATAGATATCAACATAATTCATGTGATACAAACATCAAGCAACAATGACGGGCTAGACTAAATACCCGCTTCCACGACAACTTAGTTCAAACTAGTTTCCAACTAATATTAAACAAATATATATTCCAAACATCATAAATATCAGACAAGCGCCTATTATTCAAGCCGGGTCAAGTTCGCAAGCCGGATCGATGCGATATTTCAAGCCGACGTTTATGCATTACTATGTACGTGATTGGTTGGGAACAATGAAGGATTTTTAGCTCCAAGCCACGAGGTGGAAGCTGAGAAGTCGAGCCTGTTGTGTGGTGTGGTGTGAGCTAGGGTTTGTTGGCGTTAGTGGCCGCAGGCACGAGGTATCAAACATAAGGTGGAATATTTGTGTGTTCACGCGTTTCGCAAAGTGAAACGTCATCTATTGCATAGGGTCTTGGTGACGCTTTTATTGTTATTTTCATCTTGAAATCTAACTTAAAAAAATAAATGAATACACAATAATTTATCATGCCTTAACATCCTAAGGCCGAGATTTCCAGACACAATAATTAAACAATGGGATTCGGATTTTAAAAGGATATTCGGCCCTACGACTTTAATGATTTCAAAATGAAAATGTAATCTCTCTCTTTTTATTTAAGAGCTGCGCTCTTGTCGGTGGAGTAATCGCCATTACTCCATAGATAGGGCGTGTAGAACGGTGGTTGCCCCAATCGCCTTCCGTTCCGCAGTACACCGATCAATTCCTCAATCGGTGATGTTCTAGCTAGAGCCCTACCAGAATCCATTTCCTCGGCCTCCAATCAGTACTGATACCACTGCTGCCCGGCATCAGGGGTGCGCTTTAGAAGTAGCGGCGCCTAATCGCTACGTTACAAGATCGTCTTAGAACCTAAGTAGTATTTTATAGGTTAGCCCGTCCCAGTGAGCTACCCACTACGTTCTGCTAATCCTGTCGCGGTTTGGGCGGGGACTGCTTATTTTTATATTCGCAGCTAACTATCATATCTGATGGCCGTTCCACTATCCGCCACCTGTGGACCCCGTAGATGGCAAATGTAATAATTAATCAAAAATAACCTTACTTCAACTTAATAATGAAACAAAACATTTTTAAAGGTCAAACAATTGGGTAGTTTCCTAGGTCAAAGTTAAATTATGAAATTGTGATTACTAAATAAAGACAGATTAGATTACTAGATAAAGGTGACAAGAAACATTTTCTTTTTTCTATTTAACTTATTTATACATTTTAATAAAGAAAAATGTAATCATGAGTGCCACTTTGACACGTTTTTCTGTGACGTCACAGGTTGCTTTTTCATTCAAATTCCATATGAATTTTTGTCTTGACATTTAGTAAAAAGTAACTGATTTGACTAATTGGAAACTACCCTATGGCTGCTGTTGCTGATTTTGTTCAAACTGCTTATTGAAACCTGTTGCTTTTCTATTGATTTCAACTAGTGACAACGATAATAAAGTCTTGTGTAAAACATATTTTTATACGTTAGATTTCTCTTTCGACATTTTTTTACGGAGAGTCTCCTCTGGCAAGTCTTCTGTACTTTACGCCACGCACCAAGTGAAGAGCTTACACGGTCGTCCTGATAGGATCTAGTATCGCGCGAATCGCTCCTAATCGCCTATTGTGCGCTGTGATAGCGATCGTAGAACTCAGATGCGCTGTGGTTCCCACGTCACAGATCTTTGGACTTTCTAATCATGCGTTCTAAAGAAAATGTCGTTATTTGAACTTTGGCTACTGGGTACCATGTTGATTTTATTGATTGTTTACCATTGGATAAAAATCGAAGCGAATAAACATTGATTTATTTGTCTAACATAACATAACATAAACAGCCTATACACGTCCCACTGCTGGGCACAGGCCTCCCCTCAATCAACCGGAGGGGGTATGCAGCGAACTCCACCACGCTGCTCCACTGCGGGTTACTGGAGGTATTTTTTCGGCTAATAGCCGGGACCAACGGCTTAACGTGCCCTCCGAAGCACGGAATCATCTTACTTTTTCAGGTGATTCAAGCCTGAAAAGTCCTTACCAAACAAAGGACAGTCTCACAAAGACTCAACTCACAAAGACTCAGACTTTGTCTTATATTGATCAATATATTCGTACATGAAGCTGGTAGAGAAGCCTCATTGGAGCG
This sequence comes from Pectinophora gossypiella, assembly GCF_024362695.1. NCBI lineage: Eukaryota > Metazoa > Arthropoda > Insecta > Lepidoptera > Gelechiidae > Pectinophora > Pectinophora gossypiella. The sequence goes on along the minus strand of NC_065410.1, from coordinate 3,193,920 downwards.
TTGCTCCTCAGGTCGTACTACAATCGTGAGCTCATGATGTAAAGCTGGTAAATACTGCTGGAGTGAACCACAAATTACCGAAGATATTCGTATGCACAATGAGGGCCTTTCTAGGCTACGTTCAAAAATACAGGGTATTAGTGACATCGTAACGAAAACTTTGAGGGATGATTCAGACCTTTATTCTGAGTACCATCCAGACTGGTGTTAAGCAGCGATGTGGTCTAAGGTGGAACATGCAAAGTTAATTACATATTTATTTATTATATACTATTATTGTATTTTGGAGCTCAGTGGCGCAGCGGTTAACGCGCTCGGTCTGCGATTGTTGAAGTTACGCAACTTTCGCAAAGGCCGGTCAGAGGATGGGTGACCACAAAAAAAAAGTTTTCATCTCGAGCTCCTCCGTGCTTCGGAAGGTACGTTAAGCCGTTGGTCCCGGCTGCATTAGCAGTCGTTAATGACCGTCAATCCGCACTGGGCCCGCGTGGTGGTTTAAGGCCCGATCTCCCTATCCATCCATAGGGAAGGTCCGTGCCCCAGCAGTGGCGACGTTAATGGGCTGATGATGATGATTGTATTTTGAAATAATATGGTTGGGTGATGGACTTTTTTGTTTAATACAATACATTATTTAAGATCTTTTGTACCACTCTAGAGCGAATAAATTTATTTCATTTCATTTGCCAGTAGTGTTACGTAGGTAGGATGATATGCAAGTGCTGTTGAACGCATTCTATTTTTTGACTCTCAGTTCAACCGTTCACACTGCGTTAGTATTATATTATGCTCTGTGGTTCACACATTCACATATCCCGACAACTGGGGTAATTACCCCGGTGAGGCCGGGCAAATTACCCTTTCCCTGAAACGGGGTAACAAAATAAAAATGTATCAACAATGGCTAATATTCCAATTTGGTGAGTGGGTAGAAATTAAATTACATAATAAATAAGTAAGCGGCAGTGTTCGTTCTCCTCGCCTGAATTATGTAGCGATTCAATGTTGCCAGCTTTTGGATATTCAACTACCTACATAGTACAATACTCGACTTGCCCCTTTGGAACTGTTCGCTGTTTGCCTGTGAGAATAGGTACCTAGGTAAGAATTTTTTATAAGTTTTTCTTGTAGCTCATGTGTACAGTCATGAGCAATATAATGTACCCACTTTAGAACTCTGTCGCACTAACATATTTGACATTTAGTGAGACTTACAGTTCAATTTGTCAAAAAAGTTAATGTGACATGGTACCAAAGTGTATACATATTAATGCTCGTGACCGTATGTGTCGTGGCCAGATCTTAGAATTGATCATTTCTTGGTGTGTTCGACCATTTCATGAAATAGCCAACTTAAGTTGACCATATTGTTGAAACGTCAACGTTTAATTATACTTCGTGCTTCGTTCTCGAGATTAGTAACCTGTAAGATGATAAGCTTGAACACAATGTAGTAACGCATAGTGACACCATTCATTGCACACATAGTTGAAAGCATATAGAAAAAAAAAATAATAACAAAATTCTTTTTTTTTTTTTTTTTTAAAGGGTAGTCTTATATTGTCTGCCCCACTCGGATAGTCTCCGCGCGCTTCATTCGCTTTTGTGTGCTCCGCCATTCTGCACGGTTCAAATAATTGACCTATAATTCGAGAAAAAACTCTTAGAATACAATAGTTTTACTAACTAATAATGTCCAAAAGACACAGTGAGGATATTGGTGACGTGAATCACATTAACAAACGTCTAAAAACATTAGAACGCATGATAATGCGTTCACGAAGACCTCGTGTTCGAGTTATTGAATCATCATCGTCGGAAGCGTCGTCACGGGAACCATCGCCTACTTCGAAGAACCCACAAGGTATTTAGTACAAACTTCCATAATTTTCGTCAAGTTCGATATTTAAATTTTTATTATGTACGGCTTCGTCAGACACTTTAGGTGTTTATCTCGCCACTGCATAAAACAAGGTCAAGGTCAAAACATGACCAACAATCTGCCTGTTCTAAATTCAAATTTCGTTACGGCACAATCGGCAATCGGATAACTCTTTGGGAGTTTTTCCACCGCCACAACGTGCTCAGATTCAAATATATAATTATATATTATATAAGTACCTAGATACTTATAACCACATACCTACTATGCTCAACCGGTTGACTCTCTGGGAGTCCTCCACGAGTACGGTATAGGTATAGATATTTAGGCACCTTTTTTGTTCACACGAATAATTCCTCAGGAATTAAAATATGTTTGCGTGTTTTTCTATGGGAAATACACCTTACATTAATTTTCGGGTACAGAGACGTCTGTGGGACTATCTCGTAATCTCGGATTTTGCTGACGTATGATTCTGTGGGAGTCATACCACCCCCTAGTTACGACGCGTATCTTTATACGTGTATAATTTTGTCATCTAGGCGAAGAAAATCGGCGCGACCGGACGGCGTTGATCGTCACTCTACACGGACCCAACTCTGATGTCGAACCGGGACCGTCCTACGCGGTGGCTGAGAGGACCGCGACCGCCACTGCCGTCGCCGCCGCCGTGGATGAAGCTCGGGCTACCACGAGTACCCCACCTGCTGCAGAGAACGTCCTCGACAGCGCATTGTTAGAGATTCTCGGCGATGACCCCTCTGCAACCATACAATATGGACCGGATATACACAAGGACCTAGCATCCCGTTTCGAACACCTTGCGACAAATGGGTTAGATAAAAATGTTCGGAAGGAACTGGTCGACAAATATCCTATTCCGGGTAACTGCGGCCTTATCGGCGCGCCTATACTCAACGCCGAAATCAAAGCTGCTCTGCCCGATAGTATGTACAAGAGGGATAAGGCTATTGAAGCCCGGCAGAAACAACTCGCCACGGCTATTACAGTCCTTGGGGCCGCAATGACTGACCACATAAGTAGTGTCAAAAATAAGGATCACGAACTCATTAAGAAATTGATGGACACTGCTCGCCTATTATGCGACATCCAATATGCAGAATCCATCACTAGACGAAACTTCGCAATGTTTTCCCTTAAAAAGGATCTAAAAGAAAACTTAAGTACTTCCAAAGTGGATAAATATCTCTTCGGAGAAAACTTAACCGATACCTTGAAAGCGGCTAAGGCAGTAAACAAATCGGGCGCCGAGCTTAAGGTGATAAACAAGGTGGGGAAAAAATGTGCTGTTCAAACGCAGAAACCTCAGGGAAACAAAGGTTTAAACTGGAAAGCTCCAGCACCGCAGCAGCAGCGCAGGCCGACGGGAGCCGGGGCTCAGAAGAACCGCGAGCCTGCCACGACGACGTGGGCGAACCGCACGCGCGCCGCCGCCTCCAGGCCGTCGTCGCCGCCGCGCCGCCGCCGTTAGACCCGGTACTGTACGCTGGACAACTAGCACAGTTTTACTCGCAGTGGTCACTTATCACTTCCGACCATAATATTTTGAATACAATTCAAGGTTATAAAATTATCTTTGCCCGACCAGTCGTGCAACATTATGTACAACCGATCCCAAACTACTCTAGCAGTGAAATGCAATGCTTTGAAGAGGCTATTAATAGCCTACTAGGTATCGGCGCCATTTCAGCATGCGAACACTGCGAAGGACAATAAATTTATATCTAGTGTTTTCCTGCGCCCAAAACCTAATGGTCAAATGCGCTTTATATTAAACTTAAAGAACTTGAATAAGTTTATTGACACAAGTCACTTTAAGCTAGAGGATATTCGTACATCAATTAAACTAATGTCACAGGACTGTTTTATGGCCACTGTCGACCTAAAGGACGCCTATTTCTTAATAAAAATTCACGAAGATTCTCGTAAATACTTGAGATTTATGTGGAACAATAAACTTCATGAGTTTAATGTACTACCATTTGGGTTGAACACAGCGCCTTACATCTTTACTAAGTTAATGAAGCCTGTAATCAGTCTACTTAGAGCAGCTGGACATATTTCCACAATATACCTTGACGATATTCAATTGTTAGGAAGATCATATCTTGAATGCTCTTACAACGTGAACTCAACTATTAATCTACTTACCGCTCTTGGTTTTATAATCAATAGGGAAAAAAGTCAGTTGACCCCTTCAAAATCATGTAAATTTTTAGGCTTCATCTTGGATTCACATACTATGCAAATAACTTTGCCCCCCGAAAAGAAAACACATATCAAAGCAGAGTTACAAAAAATCATAAACATTACTAGGTGTAAAATTAGAAAATTTGCTCAACTTATAGGATTTTTTGTGTCTGCGTGTCCCGCAGTGGGATATGGAATGTTATATACAAAACAGTTAGAACGGTGTAAGTATTTAAACTTACAACCTCATGATGACTATGACAGGTATATGAAAATCCCGGAAAACATACTTTCGGACTTTCAATGGTGGCTACGTGCTATAGAGAGCCCTGCGCACCGTATTCGAGACGACTGTTACGCGGTTGAAATATTTTCTGACGCCTCAACTACGGGGTGGGGCGCGGCCTGCGGGGGTGACACCGCGAATGGGCCTTGGTCACAGTCGGAGCGCGGGATGCACATTAACTATCTCGAACTGTTAGCTGCTTACTTTGCGATTAAAATTTTTGCAAAACATTTAGAAAATTGTCAAGTTTTAATTCGCATAGACAACGCTACTGCGCTATCCTACATTAACCGCATGGGCGGGATTCAATTCCCACATCTCACTGACATTGCTAGACAGATCTGGCAATGGTGTGAACATAGGAAAATCTTTATAAAGGCTTCATATGTCCCATCTAAAGAAAACATCGTAGCTGACACTGAATCCCGACGTTCACATCCAGACATAGAATGGGAGGTAGAAAACTTTACTTTTGACCAGTTAGTTTCACAGTTTGGTTCCCCAGACATTGACCTGTTCGCCAGTAGACTGAACAAGAAATGTGAAAAGTACGTATCTTGGCACAGGGACCCTGACGCCTTCGCTATCGATGCATATACGATAAGCTGGAAGAATCTATATTTTTATGCCTTCCCACCGGTTTCGATGATACTTAAAACACTGCGCAAGATTATCGCCGACAAAGCGACCGGTATCATGATCGTCCCGTTGTGGCCCACACAACCTTGGTACCCAATTTTCCACAGTCTTTTGACGTCCTATATTTTTGAGTTCAGTTCAAATGACCATGTAATCGTTTCTCATTCCAGCAGGAGGAACATTCACTCGAACCTTACCCTGGCTGCCGGAATATTATCCGGGCAGCACTATTGCGACGGTCCGTACCAGCCTCGGCAGTAGATATAATGATTAGTTCTTTAGCTGATTCATCTTTTAAACAGTACAACACCTATATTAATAAATGGTATGATTTTTGTAAACAAAATAACACACCTTTATACGATGCATCAATATTTAAAGTCATGGAGTTCCTTACTGATTTATATAATAGTGGCAATCAATATGGTTCGTTAAATTGCTGTAGAGCAGCCTTGTCCTTAATTTTAGGACCCAATATATCGACGGATTATCGTATTCAAAGGTTCTTCAAAGGTGTGTTTAGGCTAAGACCTACTATTCCCAAGTACGATATCACTTGGGACACTGGGTGCGTGCTAGATTACCTGGCTCTCTTGTACCCTAACGAGGCCATATCAATGGAAAAACTTGCAAAAAAAAAAAAAATGTGTAACATTACTGGCACTGGTTACCGCCCATAGGGTACAAACCCTGTCGAAAATAAATATTTATAACATTAAGATGTTTCCAGATAAGATTGTTATCAAAATTTCAGATCTCATCAAAACTTCGAAAGTCGGTACGAATAATCCAGTCCTTACCTTACCTTTCTTTCTGCAAAAACCTGGGATTTGCCCAGCCAAGTCATTAATTAGCTACATAAATAGAACGGCCTCAATTAGAGAGTCAGATTACCTTTTTATCAGTTTTAAGCGGCCTCATAAAGCCGTCACCACACAAACACTCAGTCGTTGGATTAAGTCTACACTGAAAGATTCTGGTGTGGATGTGTCAATCTTTTCAGCACATAGCACGCGCCACGCTGCCACATCCCAGGCATACAGCGCAGGGGTTAGCATTGACCAGATTCGAAAAACTGCTAGTTGGAGTCAAAACTCCACCACGTTTGGAAAATTCTACAATAGAACCATCATGACCACAAACGAGGCAGAGTTGGCTTGTGCTATATTAAATAATAATTTGTAATTTTATTTAGTTTGTAATCATCTAGACACATTATAATAATAAGTACTAGACAATTATACATTTCATCTACATTTCGTTATAGTTTTCTTTACTGCGATATTTCCCGAACCTGCTCTCAACATCTACATTGTGTTCAAGCTTATCATCTTACAGGTTACTAATCTCGAGAACGAAGCACGAAGTATAATTAACGGTTAAACGAACTTACCTGTAAGTGAAGTTCTATCGTAATTATACGAGTGCTTCGTTCGAAGAGATTAGTAACCCCCGCCCGCCCTAGACCCCAAATCTGTTCTGCAAATATCGCAAACAGAGCCCTAAACTAATGAAGCGCGCGGAGACTATCCGAGTGGGGCAGACAATATAAGACTACCCTTTAAAAAAAAAAAAAAAAAAGAATTTTGTTATTATTTTTTTTTTCTATATGCTTTCAACTATGTGTGCAATGAATGGTGTCACTATGCGTTACTACATTGTGTTCAAGCTTATCATCTTACAGGTTACTAATCTCTTCGAACGAAGCACTCGTATAATTACGATAGAACTTCACTTACAGGTAAGTTCGTTTAACCGTTAATTATATTTCAATCAACGTTTGTTCATTATTATTAATGTACGCGGTGTCCATGCAATGTGGGTAATAAAAATGCGAATATTAGATTAATCAATATTATCGATATGAAAAATCGTACAGTTACATTGATTCATCGATTATAATATCAATCAAGTTTTAAATATAATCGTCACCAGCGCCACTACCAGTGGATAATGTTACTAATTTTAGAATAATTGATTGCCAACGTTTGGCCATCATTACACGTAATTACCTTTATCACGCCCTGTCCTACCGGGACGCGACAGAGCGCTACTGAGTTGCTATATAATGTCGGTAAAGAAAAAAATTCTATATCCAGGGCATATAAGTGTGTGTAGAAAGTAAAGCGTAAAACTACATTGAAACTTTTTCACCAACTCTTCTTCATTGACAAGCCCAACTTTTTAAACGCTGAACTGTTTCTTTTCAGCATTTTGCAAGACCGTTATATTATAAGCAAGCAGTATGACAGCTTCATAAAATTCATTCTGGTTACAAAATAAATATGAAAGCGGAAATATGAAGTATTAATATTTGATACCATAATAACCTATCTGTACGAACCCGGGAACCCGGAGTTGGGGGTTCGAACCCCGGTCCCGGACTTATACCAATGAGTTATTATGTATATATGTGCAGTTTTCACTCTTCACCTATCACGTTGGTGGAAGCTCGGTGAAGTGTGGGTACTTAGTTCATCTAGCGATGGATATACCTCTGACTACCCCAATAATTATGTACCCCGAGCAATGAGAAAATATGTAATTATCACGTTAATTTGTTGAAATTTTAACTAATTTTAGAAGAAATCAAATTACAACATGGAGGATTAGCTCGGTGGCGCAGCGGTAAACGCGCTCGGTCTGCGATTGTTGAAGTTAAGCAACTTTCGCAAAGGCCGGTCATAGGATGGGTGACCACAAAAAATAAGTTTTCATCTCGAGCTCCTCCGTGCTTCGGAAGGCACGTTAAGCCGTTGGTCCCGGCTGCATTGGCAGTCGTTAATAACCATCAATCCGCACTGGGCCCGCGTGGTGGTTTAAGGCCCGATCTCCCTATCCATCCATAGGGAAGGCCCGTGCCCCAGCAGTGGGGACGTTAATGGGCTGATGATGATGATGAGATTACAACACATGATAAAAAGTCGACATTTACTTGACGAATTTTACAGTTCATTTTTCTATATAACAGGGCAGGATGTAAAGAGTAGCACATCAGAACTTAGCTAAGTAGCTACACCGCTCATATACAAGAGAGCTGGTTGCTCACGATGTAGCCTCAGGCAACACCTAGATTAGCTGCAGCCCTCAAACTGCGCCAGATGCCACAGATAAAAGAAAGTGCTTCCTAAGGAAAACATCCTTACGACCAATTTCGCTTTTCTCCTTTTTAAATGTCTCTTCGCATGTGAAGTTGCGTTTTGAGCTATTTTGGTTTTTAACCTAAAGATCTGACCTTCCAACCCGCGAAGGGAAATCCGGCCTAATACAGGTTAGGTCACGTACTTCCGAAAATGCATTTCTAGGGAATGTGGGTTTCAAAACACATAATAACGGGTTCTTACCGCGTTTAAATGGGGATATGAGACCGCCGCGTAACCGCGTAAACTTAAAACAATGTGTAATGTGGGTTTCCTTACGATGTTTCTATGTTTACCGCTGAATTCGACAATCATTGGTCTTGGCTTGTGCTGGATCCGGATTTGCGACATTATAGTGAGAGGCAAGCGTTCTGCCATCTGGGCTACCACGGCTACTTTAAGGGTTAATAGTACGAAAATCGTTGCTTACAGTTGACAGTGTTGACGGTAAAACAAAGATGTTTCGGCTCACATGTCTGCATAAATTTATCTCTCGACACACATCTCATAAATATACGAGCACCGCGCTGTGAGGAGCTTCAGTTTCAAAAAAGTATGTACTACACCGAGTGGAAAATATTGAAAACTATTTTAATCACATATTTTTGTAGAATTAACATTTAATTGTTTATCTATACAAATATTTTCCATCATAATTAAAAAAAATACAAAATTATTTTATTTTTTATTATATCTATAGCCGGTTGATTGAGGGGAAGCCTGTGCCCAGTAATGTGACGTATATAGGCTGTTTATGTTATGTATGTTATATCTACAAAAATATGTCTTAAAGTAAAATTAAAGAGAAGTAATAATAGTACTCAATACTCTAGATAGATGGCGCCGGCGTCGGCTTAATGACGATAAAGAGATCGAAAAAATTTCGCGTGGACAGGAGGAGGACCCGGTGGCGTAATGGTTAACACGCTCGTTCCGGCTTTACAAGAGCTGCGGGTTCAAGTCCCGTCGGAATCAGATTTTTTTTCGATTTAAATTTTCTCTTTTTTAGTTTCCCTAAGCACGGGTAATGCTATAAATCTCACGTATAAATTGTTTATGATGAATATTTTATGACGTATGAATGATTTTAAAAACAAAACAAGCGTAAGTCTTATGAATTAAATGCCTCCTCTATTGCGTTGTCTGTGTGTTTGAATGTGTTTTTTGTGGAATTGAATTGAATGCGCCACCTTGAGTTGTGAGCGCGGGACGATTTTGATTGGACAAGAAATTGCAAATTGAATTGAAGTTGGAATCTTAAAAAAATATAAAAAAACACAATTCATAGGCAAATTATTTATCTAATTATTTACAAAATGAAAACAAATAAGTAGAGCACAATATAAAGAAACATTATGCGCTATTTTATGATCTAAGTAGTCGTTCATTCTAATTGTCATACTGGTGTGACAACTTGGTGTGACCACGAGTCCGGAGTGTAATATATATTTTTTAACATGCTTACTTCATTTTTTTATTTATTTATTTATTTGTACACAATAAAACAGACACAAGAAATATACAAAGAAAACAGATAGTACAAGCAAGCTTATCTCTAAACAAAGAGATTTCTTCCAGCTGACCTACGTGACAAATAATAATTAAAAATTAATTAATTAATTAATCTTTATAATTTTAAAGGTTTTATTTTCTTTTTGCAGGTAATAAAATTCGCGACTACGACCACAATAGGTGAGATTGTTGTATTTCTACGCCTCGTGTCTATATGTGATGAATAAGAACTAGCCAGATCACCATACAGAAACCCTTAATCATCAGTCAACCAACTATCAACCATCTACCAGGGTGCTCACTAAATTCCAACCGCTATCATTAATAATAATTATAAAAGGCCGGGCCTCCATAGGCCCGAGATATGAAAAAGACATACAAATAATAATAATAAAACACTTTATTGCACACAAATTTACAAAACATTTACAGGATAAACTAATTCTAAGGTGGGCAAAGGCGGCCTTATTATTATTCATATTTCAATATTTCGAACCCAATGTACCCCCACCTTAGTCTGCAACACGAGATGCGCTCAGTAAAGCGGTTAATTTAGTCAAATACTCGTCTACATCTCAAGACAACTTCGCATTCTACACTCGGATAATTCAAGCACGCTTAGTGCTGTAATCTTGTTTGTGAGATACAACATCAAGTAGTGGGACGTACCTATGTAATAATAACGTTAAATTCACCATGGTATAAAAAAAACCAGGTATGCTCAAAACTGACAGCTATCATTTCAAGGTTAGGTTAGTTTTTTTTTATTTGCCCATTCGGACAGGCAAATGGAACTTAGCCCATACAGCCTAGTATTTGGTCTTCTTAATCTTTTTTGGAGAAGCTTCTTCTTCAGTTTTCACTCTTCAGGTTTTTTTTATAGCTCATGTATATTCCGATAAATAATGTCTTTAGTGTAGGTTTTAGTGGTTAGGTTAGGTTAGCCAGTTGACGTCATTTTCTTTGTTTTTGAAAGGATTTAAATAAATTACCCGTGAACATTATTTTTATATTTAATTTGTAAGGAAATTTTGGACTTTTAGTAAAAGATTTACTTGCAGTTTTAATATTCTTTTTATATATGTGAAGTATTAGTAATTAAATAGGTTAGTCAGTAATTCACTTAATTTTCAATAATAAAATTTGCGTCCTTGGTATGTTGGAGATACCAATTTGGTCAGCCTAACAGCGTACAGTTCAAACCACGAAAATATCTTAAATAGAGAGATTGAGAGATGGAGAGATTTTTGGAAACGCAAAGCCGTTTTCCGCGGTCTAAGTCGCAAGCTAGTATTCCATAATACTATTGTTCTAAAAGCACGCAAAAGCCTTGTGTAATATTGTGCGTGTTTAATTTCCAAGAGTAAGTACGAGTACTTTCCAGAAGGCAACGTCAAGGGCGGAGAAAATAAACAAGAAAACAAAACAAGGAATCTTGTAAAAAAGCAAAGCGTGAGAAAATTGAAAATCCTTGAAGAAGTTTCTCGCATTTTTCATGTAGCGCACCAAGATACCAAAGCAAGGATTTTCATATCCGCATACCATGTTTCTGGTAAAATTCTGCCAGCTATTTTTCTGGCAAGGAATAAAATATTGGGACGATTTCTCTTACGCGCACTGACGATACATGTGTTTTAGATAAATTATGTTCCGTAAAAAATACAAAAGAATGCTCTATGAGAAACTCACCAGGCTGCGTTCCCCAAAATAAATACAGATGGCGCTGTACAGATATAATATGATAATAATTAAAACACATAATAACGGGTTTTTACGTATTTAAAGTAGGGATATGAGACTCCCGATATTTCGATACTGTTGCAAGTGCCACGATCACCGGATGACACAAAAGAACGTGATAATAACCTATTTTTTCATTACTCGGGTACATAATTATGCAAAAATATAATGTACAATAGCAGTAACATTTATAGAAATACTTGTTGCTTGAGTTTTGGATCAGATATGGTATAGAATTATGTTGCTACCTCTACTGATTCTCTTTATTTTGATCAGGTAATGGGTGGAAGATATGTTGTGCCTGGGTGTAATAACAAGGGTAATCATTGATACCCAAAAACAAAGATAAAAGATGCATATTATGTCTATTATCCGTGAAATTATATAGTTAAACGAAGCCAATTCTGTACAGCACCATATTTTTCTTTGGAACGTAGCCTGGATAGTCCTATCCCATACCATGAAATTAGAAGTAATTTCATTTATAACAGCCATAAGCAACTTTATACATTGTTTTAAGTTTAGGTTATTATCATAATTAAAACACATATTAACGGGTTCTTACCGCGTTTAAAGATATGAGACTCCCGATATTTCGACACTGTTGCAAGTGCACGGGATGACTGATGAGATTGGAGTGGTCATCAGTCAATATAAATAAGCAACTTTATCTTTGTTTCTGATTATTAAAGAGTTTGTTTTCGCGTCACAATCGGGCCGCTTATTACGTCCTTAGGACAGCAATATATAATTTAACATGACTACATTAAATTCTTCTATCTTACATTACAAAAACCATTGATACGTTAACATCAGTCCTTATTTCTTTTTATTCCCTTCTTCGTTGCTGGTGTTTTCTGAATCCGTTTATGTATGTTAAAACTACCTCCGTACGTCTCCCGAATTCCTTACAATTGGACATAAGCCAAAGCAGTGAGTAAATTCACTTCAAACTCGAATACCTCACTGAAGACTCTTAAACACTGGCAATAAAGAACGATCTGAGTCTTACTTTAATAATACATGTAGTATGGGTTTACAACTCCAACGTTTAAAGGTTTTAATGCCGGAGCTATCAAGCTGGATGTAAAACGAAATGAAATGAGAGTAAATTACGTCGTGCGACTGTTTTGTTGTTTGAAGTCGTGTCATGTCGTGTTGAACGGCCTTAACCTGCGCGCGCAGCAGCAGAAGATTATTCTTTTTTTGTTTTGGTTTTCCCCGAAGGGTAAGGCAAAGGGAACTATGCCCATACAGCCATGTCTGACGTATTTTTTTTCTTGATGATTAATGAAATGATGAAAGGTGATGATGATGAAACCTAAGCCCCCACCCTTGGAGTAGACTCCTACTCCGAACCCCAAACGAATTAACTCAAAAGTCCGCATAAACTTTTGAGTTATGAAGCGGCTTCCCGGCACGAAGCGAAAATAGGCAGATACACTTTGTTTATTGAATACTCCAATATAATAACACTCGCGAATGTCTTCCGACTAACTTAATGCGATCATTAACCACAAAACACCACTTCGTATTAATTATTTAGATTACTCAATGAAGAAAACAACTGTCCCGTTCCCGTTTCCCGCCGAAAAGCCCAGCAGCAGAAGAATTAAATGACATTCGGACTGTCAGGCAGACAGCCAGTTGTGGACTTAAGCTAGGTTATAATGGAAAAGGTCGTACATAGATTAAAGAATAGAACGGCAGCTATGCTCCGCACTAATGAGGGATTTTCCAGGCAACGTTACCCAAAAACAATATAGATGGCGCTGTACAGATTTTCCTTCGTGTAACCTTCTAATTTCATGGATAACAGACATAATTATGATTTTATCTTTGTTTTAGGTATAACTGATGACCTTTTTTATTATATCCAGGCACAATTACATCTTCCACCCATTATAATTGTGATCAAAATAAAGAGAAGCTATATAGGTAATAATTATTTTTATATATGCTTGTGTAATTACATTGTACCTAAATATATAAAAGGAGAAACTGACTGACTGACATATCAACGCACAGGCTAAACGGCTAAACGTAGGCACTTGAAATTTAGAAGGGACGTAGCATAGGTACCGTAGAGGTGCACTAAGAAAGGAATTCCGGAAATTCCCACGGGAACGGGAATTAGCGGGAAAAATCCTTCCACGCGGATGAAGTCGCGGGCAAAAGCTAGTTTTGGTATAATTATGTACACGAGAAATGGGAAAATAGGTAATTATCACTTTAAATCTGTACACCGCCATCTATAATGTTTTTCGGGAACGTAGCAGGCTGGAAAATCCCTCTTTCGTATCGGGTGCCCATCTTAACCCCCGTGTCTTACTTAAGTCACACCCCGAACACTTCATACAAACAACCTTGTTTTACACAGACAACACACATTGACGTTATTGTACACGCGCATCTGTGTGTGTGACGTCTGACGCTATACGATTCAAGTCTAAACCTAGCTCAGAAATTGTTTTTGCCTACTCCAACGAAAGATGGGCATAAACTTACCTATGTATTGTGTCCAGGTCTTCCAATTGAACTGCTTTTATAAAGTCGCAATCGTGTCGCGTCGTGTCGTGTGGTGTATTGTGTACTACAGTGTCGGTTACTACACAATCAAGTTGCTCGTAAATACGAGCGAATAATAACGATATAAGGCACCTTCTGTCATTTGATAACGTACCTAGTCTAATTACTTTCTGGCTTTTAATGCTATTGTTGTTTCAATTAACTTTGTATTGTTTGTTTGTTGATTGAAATCTGCACTCTAGGGAAGCGTTTTTAAATTTATTTTGTCATTTAGTACTAATAATTAAAACTTTATTTACACCATAAACAAAACAGTTACAGAACAAAAATATGAAACAAAAACAAAAATAAAATTAAATAAAACTAAAACAAATAAACAAAACTTAAAATAAAATAAATTATGTTTCCGCGTTGAACAGCGATATGCGTTGCACCAGGTACGATTTAGTACTTACTTCTTAATTTCGTTTTCGTTTAATGATTATGGATATTTTAGCTTCGTCACTATAGATATAAGTTTGACAAAAAACAAAAATTACTTTAGTGATCCCTAATTTGGTTGGGACATTACAGGCTGATCACCTGATTGTCCAAAAGTAAGAGGATCCGTGCTGCGGAAGGCACGTTAAGCCGTTGGTCCCGGTTACTACTTACTGATGTGAGTATGTAGTCGTTACATGAATCATGTCAGGGGCCTTTGGCGGCTCAATAATAACCCTGATACCGGGTTTGATGGGATTGGTAATCCACCTCACAACCCACGCGATAGAAGAAATAATATTTGGACTATACAGTGTACAAGTAATAGTCCATCCCTTAAGGAAAGGTGGAGCATCCTATTTCCAAAACGTTCCTCTGAGATTGAATTTAAAATGTGGGATTAGAATATGTACCTCTACGTACAAAACTTCTAACCTCGTGAGTGCACTAGCGTAAAAGAAACTGAAATGGACTGACCATATTTTTACACGTGGAATTGTTCTTGCTTCTACTGCACTGAGGGTAAGGAGAAATATAGAGTAAATCAAGTCTAGCGCAACCAAGAATTAACTTTTTTTACGGGGAAGTTCAGACAAATGGTCAGTCCCTGAGAGAGGTCAAACCCTGAGAGCTGAAGTTTACTGTTTTGCTAATAACACTATAATAGATTATGTAATATCCTATAGCATATAAGAGGTATAATAATGTACCTTTTATATAACGGACCGCAAGTGAATAAAAATTATTGAACATGTTCAGCTGCTAGGATTTTTAAGATGTTTGTAATTATTAGAGCAAAGCTTTGAATAATATTCACTTCCGATTAGTTTTAATAAAGTGAAAAAAATCATAGTGAAATAAGTTTGTCTGCCTTTTGAACTTCTTGTATTTTTTCATAGGTAAATATAAACATCTTCTGTATTTGTAAAACGAGAAATCAGAATCATTTATTCAACGAATACTGAGGAAGATGATTCAGTTCATGATTGTGAGTATCAATTCAAAAATTCATGAAAATGTTAGTGTTCTAATGATTTTCAGTTCTATACTTTTGCAACGGAAAACTCCAATTGATATGAACCGAAATCATGGTCTGAATCATCCCTCAAAGTCTTCGTTACGATATAACTAAGATATTACAAGTTTTTTAATAACTAGGGGAATAAAGTTTACCTCTTTCCATTGATATCAGTTCCGTGGTAAATGTATGCAATTCATTACCCAGTAAGCTTAGAGTCGCGTAGTTACGTCTCAGCGCGACGGCAATAGAACGTAAATCCCGGCTGCCCGCCTGGCACGGAATTAGTCAAATACGACGAACTAACTTGTCGTTCATTGGAGAACAGCTTGCCCCTACCGCTGGAATTAGACTTGAAGTCGAATGATTCTCACTTGGAAATAATGTTATTATATGTTTAGATACTTTTACACTACACACTAGCCTTCCTCACACTCCTAGGCCCAGATTCAGTGCTTATCGCTATCGGCCCACCAGGGTCGATTAACTCTTTTAAGTATAGTTCTGTCTGACAACGCTCTGCGCCGAGATTAGCGCCCAACTGGGCTCCCTCAGACCTGTTGTCCTAAATTTTGTCCCGCGTGAAAAAGAAGCGAAATTCGATAATCATTGGTTTAGGCTTGTGCTGGATTCGAACCTGCGACCTCAAGCAAGCGTTCTACCAACTGGGCTACCACGGGTTCTAACATCTTAATAATGAAACGTTCAATGTTTGTTAAACTAAAATGGTATTATAAATGACTAGCTTTTGCCCGCGACTTCGTCCGCGTGGCGTGTTATAAAAGAGATATCTTTGTGTGTGTGGGAGCGCATATCAAATTTCAAGCATGTAACTTATGCAGTTTAGATTTTTTCATACAATTTTTTTCCCGCTAACTCCCATTTTTCAAAATACAGCCGTAACTAAACTTTATATTTACTAAGGTATGCATGCATGCTTGATTGAAAACATCTATCTTACGCGGTTTCGATTTTTTCATACAAATGTTTTTTCCAGCTAACTCCCGTTTCCGTGGGAATTTTGCAATATCCTGTTTCAACTAAGCTTTAAGTTAACTAAGGTACCTGCATGCCTAAAAGCGTCTAACTTAAGCGGTTTAGATTTTTCATACAAAAGGATTTTCCCGCTAATTCCCGTTCCCATGGGAATTCCGGGAATTCCTTTCTTAGTGCACCTCTATGGTACCTAAGCTACGTCTCTTCCAAATTTCAAGTACCTATGTTTAGCCGTTTAGGCTGTGCGTTGATATGTCAGTCAGTCAGTGTCTCCTTTTATATATTTAGATACTTATCAAAATGCTTCAGTTAATTTTTCAAAATCGTTCGAAAACCTATAGTAGTACTTTTCTCTAGTATTAGTGAGACACAGAGAGTTGTCACAGAGTTGGTTCATATCTCGTAGATGTGAATCACGTGCGCTTGCACCTACAGTAGCGCACTTATTGCGCTGTGTGCTAATTACATTTGCGTACTCTTAGCTTACTCTACCCTGTAGAAATTTGTAGTTTTAGAATTCTGAAAGGGATAGCTAAGATTGTTATTTATTTAGCTGCACCTTAAGCGCAGTTTTTTATCAACACAGTTGGCTTGACTATTGTAGGCGGCGATACGTCTCCACCTATCAGGTGGTCCAACAGAAAGCTCGGTGAGGTGTGGGTATTTCATCTTGCGATGGATATAACTATGATTACCCCAAGTAGGTTATAGTCGTGAACTTATGTCGGGTTATTGGACAATGTTAATTTTTTAGACGGTTGTTTTAGATTTGTGCTTAAAATTGACGTGTGTTCCATAAATGTTATGCGTGTCGACGCGTGTTACCCCGTCCCTTTCCTTTTCGACGGAAAAGAAAATGACAGATATAACTTAAAATAAAATTGGTGTGTGTGTGTGTGTGTGTGTGTGCGTGTGCGTGTGCATGTGCGTGTGCGTGTGCGTGTGCGTGTGCGTGTGCGTGTGCGTGTGCGTGTGCGTGTGCGTGTGCGTGTGCGTGTGCGTGTGCGTGTGCGTGTGCGTGTGCGTGTGCGTGTGCGTGTGCGTGTGCGTGTGCGTGTGCGTGTGCGTGTGCGTGTGCGTGTGCGTGTGCGTGTGCGTGTGCGTGTGCGTGTGCGTGTGCGTGTGCGTGTGCGTGTGCGTGTGCGTGTGCGTGTGTGTGTGTGTGTGTGCGTGGTTAATATGCGTGTACGGTTACGTTACAGTACTTTTGGCATCCGTAAAACACAGCAACATCCTTATGTTTTAGATCATTGAAAAAGCTACCACCACTCGGTCCGACGGAGAGCCATGTTTCTCTATGACCACCACTTACATCACCACTTACACTCCATAAATCGATTTTTGAAAAAGATACTGAAGGAATAAGAAGTCAACAGAATTAGTATATTTCCCTCGCAGAATGTTTCTAGAATTTTCTTTGAATGCTCTCCATTTCTTTCACGAAATGAGTAAATTAGACGGTACTTCGTAGTGATGGGCGTAGTGGTTCCTGTTACCTAGATAACTGTTACTAGGTAAGTATTTTTACATTGATATTTGCAGCGACGATTGATAAACTACTGTTTATATTTTCCGTAACTGCTACATCTATTGATCTATAGTAGAATTTATTACGTTTGTAATATTAAAGGCCTAATTAAACATGTCACACTTTATTTTTTGTAGGATCACAGACGCCACTGTGGTAAAAATAAAATGGAGGACGAACGATTCATTGTTGTGAAAATACTGTTCTAATGATTTGATTCATAAAGTAAATGAATACTAAATACAAAAAAAGTGGAATAAAATGTAAAAAAGCCTAAAGCATCTTTTTCTCCTCGCGTAAGTATCCGGTAAGGTAAAACTAACATTGTAATTAAAACACATAATAACGGGTTCTTACCGCGTTTAAAATAGGGATATGAGACTCCCAATATTTTGACACTGTTGGTAGACAGATATGTCTGCCCGTAGAAAAATTATGGTTCTACCTACATCACTCGCCGCGTAACGTAACCGCGTAAACTTAAAATAATGTATAAACTAACATTGTGTAAATTGAAACCACTGCCGCGTTACCGGATCTGTATTAATATCACTCACATGTTTGAATAGACCTTTATATTATTTCAGCATAGAATAAGAAATAATATTACGTATGGAATGGCATCTCTCCACTCCCCTGAGCTAGATTTACCTCAACCCTCCTCGGTCTTACTTTAGTCTTGATTCGTTAGCGCGTCAAACGTCACACACATAGATGCACGTGTACGATAACTTCAATGTGTAGTATCTGTGTAAAACGATGATTTTTGTATGAAGTGTCCGGGGTATGATTCCGGGTAAGTACTTACTGCCAACCGAGTTAAATGTATTCTGCATCTAAGAATAATCTGATTAAAAAAAAAACAAAGTCTAAACTTGCTAAAATTGCTTTATTTAAATACATTAAAAAATAATACCTGGGCGTTTTTTAAAAATTACAAAAAATATTTTGTATATAAAAACATAACTTAGTTCTCTCTATTAAATCATAACGACGAAAAATTAACAACGTACTTTCTAAAGCAGTAACTATAACAACCTCGCTTCGTCCCAACCCTACCTATACACTAGTGAAGTGCCATCACGAATGGTGCGAAGGCTTTATTATTAAATAATTAAGTCTCCAAGTCCCTTATTAAAATTCAAAAGAGGGCCACGATGATCCTCTTAATTTTTTAATTTATTTAATTTCGCATCCGAGACACTTGACAAGGGGCATAATTTTAGCCACCTAAGTATTTACAGTATTAAATCTGTTTCTTTTTAAAACGTGATATGATTTTAGAAAGAAAGAAAGAAAGAAAATATTTATTTGCACAATATAAATATTTATTTTACGTTTGCACAATTTTTTTTAACCTCGTAAGGCCCGGATTCAGACACAATAATTAAACGAGCTAAGTATAGGGCTCTTGGGCTCTTAATCTTCATTCCCTTCGCGGTGGAGGTGAGAGGGGCATGGTGCGCTGGAGCCAGGAAGTGGTTTCCCTCTCGCCTTCCGCCCCGCAGTACACTGTCTGACGCGATTGGGATGGTAGCGAGTAGTCTATTTCAAAGCCGTACTAGGATTCCTATCGTCCATCTCTAAATAGTACTGACAGTTACTACTGCCTTCTGTCAGTTTCCAGGTTACAGTCCCTGTGACTTACCTCTTCCGTCCTGCATTGCCGTACCGATGGCTTCCATCTCCGCCTCTGCAACCGTACAAGAAGTACTGCATTATATTACAGAGGTACTTAATAATTATCTTGTTATCAAAATATAATAATTGTTGTTTTACATAATTAATCATAATTAATTACATTTATGGCAGTCTTAATCTCATAAGAAGGGAAGGTACTCCATTTTCCTTAAGAATGAAAGTTGCTTATGGCGAATAAGTTTTTGCCTACCTACAAGTTAGAATACGTACTTATTTCATACTGAAAATTATCGGCGCCCGAAAACATAATATACGAGCCTGACGACCCAATTACTATTAGATTACTAGTCATAGAAGCGGCCACGGGATATTACATCACGCCTATTCCCCGATGGGGCAGGCAGAGACCACATAATTCGCCTTACTACGGTCCTGGCACACAAAATTCGCTTCCTCTACGCTCATCAAAGACTCCATGCATGGTCGTCAGTGAAGAGTACTCTGACCTGGTCTTTCTTTAAAACATTCAAGATCTGTTCGCGGTATGTACGACTACATCTTCCTCCTTTAACACTGGGTTGTGTACTAGTTCCAGATAAATTATGAACTCCTGATTACTAAATAAAGACACATCTCGAAATAAAGGAAGAAACCTAACGAAAACCATTTTTTTTTTCAATTTAGCTTAGTTTTGAATTTTAATCAAGAAGAACGTAATAATAATTTCGACATTTTATCACGTTTTTCTATTACGTCACAGTGCGCTTTTTTGATACAAATTCCATAGTAATTTCGTGTTTTGACATTTAGTAAAAAGTGATTGATTTGACTAGTTGAAAACTAGCCTATTAGAAGCAGTAAGTATACGTTTTTTAAACGTCCCACTCAAGCCTGGAAATAAGAAGACCATATATCAAAAGTGTTTTATCCTCCAAACATTATGTCATTACGAATCTTTTGAAAAGTTAGCTGTCTAGACGATGGACAACAGCTGGTCGCGGAACTTCTGCAATTCTTGCACGTAATATCTATTACTTTCTATTTTGTCATCATAACCTACCTTTGACACGACGAATTTATTAAAAGCAAAATAGAACGAAAGAGAGGAAGACCAAGAAGAGCTTACATAGAACACATTCAAGTGAAGGCGGAAGTCATGTCTTATAAGGAAGTCAAAGAATTTAGACTTTGATAGACAAGAATGATGAATGCTATACGGACAAAAGCATATTTAAAAAAAAAAAACGCACACGTTTGGCTTTCGAGAAATTTAACTATCATTGGTTTAGGCCTGTGCTGGACTTGAACTCGACTCACAGTTGAAAATAAACGATTTCCATAATTATTTATCCAACAATGCAAAATCCAAAACGCCATCGGAATTCTGAATCGTAATCCTCTTAAAACCTTCAAGGGATCCTCCTCGGTCGGAAGTGGAATTGTGAAAGAACAATTATCTAACTACTGGCCGGGCCTTGAGCGTATTAAATAAATAATTTGGTGGAGACCCCGGGCCGCGTTCTCTATTGGTAAGGTCTGAAGCCCTTACCACGTGTTTCATTGGAACGACTTCAACCTTGTTTGTCGTGGCCTTTTTAACCTTTGGAATACTTTGGGCTGATCACACGAATCGTCAAAACCATTTCTCACACATGGTGTTAGTGACATTGTAACGAGTACGAAGGAGGATGATCCAGACAATGATTCTGAGTTGATATCAAGTGGAATTTTCCGTCGCAAAAGTATGGAACTGAAAATTATTAATAAAAAAGAAACACTAAAATTGACATGAATTTTCCGACAGGAAATTCCACTTGATATCAACTCAGAATCATGATCTGAATCATCCCCCTCAGTATTCGTTACGATGTCACTGACACCCTGTAGATGATCTCTACCTTATGGTGCACCTCGGACACTTCATGCAAACAACCTCGTTTTACACAGACACTAAACATTGACATTATCGTACACGCGCATCTGTGTGTGTGTCGTCTGACACCATACGGTTCATGTCTAAACTATGTTCGAGGGGGGTGAGGTAAATCTGGCTCAGACGCTGGTGGGGAGTGGAGAGTTGCCGTTCTATACGTAGTATTATTCCTTATTCTATGATAGGGGTGAAGAACTCGAATGAAACTCACGATCGCTTCGAGTTCAAGTAGTACCTCCACAGTTTATTTAGGCCGCGATCTAACTCGCATTTCTTTGTCAGCCTCTTTACCTCCCTGAATAAAATATTCAGGATATCTTCACTTTTGTGAACGCCTCTGCAATATTAAGAAGCCCTTGCCGTGTTATTGATAAAGCTACTAGGTTCTGTTATCGGCTGTTCGTTTCATCGTATGTTTTTGGGTGAAACATTTTGCTAGTAATATGACTGGTCTGGGAATAGACATCTCGACTTTATTGTCCTTATAGATCTCGCTGCGAAAAGCTGGGCGTAAACTGGACCACGGAGGCCGATAGATAGATGTTTAATTTAAATTCAATGTAATAGAATAATAATTAATTAATAATTTATATTTTTTTTGTAACATCTGTCACACTGCATTTATGACAAATAAAGAGGGTGAGCCTATTGCCATTAACCAAATCCTGGAAACTACATGACATTAATTATGTATGCTCCAAACATGATTCAAACTCGCAAAGTCGAATACAATGGGTAAGCCCAGACCGGTTCTACATCAAAAGAACAATAACTTAAAAATCCACAGACGTGCCACATCATATACTTGAAGTCCTGTTTATGTCACTCTTGATAGCTAGGAAATGTACCTACGTGATCCGCTTACGAGAAACATGAGAATTTTGGGAAATTCTACTCTCCACCACAAATAATATTGTCTAAGAGAAAGGTTATTTTTTGAAGGTAAAAAATTTGCTTACGTGATAAGATTTGGCCTTTGCAAATCTGTCGTAAGGCTTTCGATCAACAAAACCACCTATATAGCGACCCACAAACTAAAAACATTCCCTAAAAATGAGCGTTATTTTTCCGTAGTCGGGTTTTAGTTTTTACTTTTTAAACTTACATTTTTGAGATTGCCCACTTACTATTAGTCATTTGTATCTTAAATTACAATATTGCTTTTTTAGATGAATTGCAACCACACGGCCTTTTTAACACTGTTACCAGCAGTGAGCATTTAGACAGCATTCGTGTAAACATCATAAACATAAACTGCCTATATACGTTCCAATGCTGGGCACAGGCCTCCCCTCAATCAACCGGAGGGGGTATGGAGCATACTCCACCACGCTGCTCCACTGCGGGTTGGTGGAGGTGTTTTTACGGCTAATAGCCGGGACCAACGGCTTAACGTGCCCTCCGAAGCACGGAATCATCTTAGTTTTTCGGACAATCAGGTGATTTAAGCTTGACAAGTCCTTACCAAACAGAGGACAGACTCACAAAGTGATTTCGACAATGTCCCCAGCGGGAATCGAACCCTGACCTCCAGATCCTGAGCCTAACGCTCTAACCACTAGACCACGGAGGCTATTCGTGTAAACATTCCATCACAATTCAAATTCTGTAAAGCCGTTAAGCAAACGCGAGACTTATCTGTTCCAAACAAACGTTGTTACTATAAAAACTCACATTTCTGTCGTCATAATTTTATGTGGCTTATTAACAATGGCTTATCGCTGTTATACTATTTTAATGGCACTTTAAAGAGGGGTGGTACTAGGAATATTGTTAGTAGTTATTTTATCGCGCCCAATGTTTCACGGAGGGATATAATGTGTGTCAGCACGCAAAAGCCGGTGATTAAAATTAATAAAATTAGTTTATGTTGTGTGCGTACTCGCATTCATTTTGGTACTCGTTTACACGAAGGTCCCGAAATGGGGTTCAGTATAAATAGCCTGATTTACAAATAGGTCGGTTGCTTTCAATGCATTTTTGGTTTGTTGTGAACCCATGGTATTTTCTATTACGCCTGCACCTGTACTGGAGGAATAAATGTCACAAAGGTACACACATTTGATGACTCATATTTAAAAAGAAGTTTAATTATCTGCAAGTAGATAACTCAATATCTATCATGAATATAAACTAGATTAAAGTTGCGAAACGATGGAATTTATATGGACTATTAATTTACCTACACAAATGGGCCTATAATTTAAAAGTATTTTAGTGATTCAAAATATTATTAAATAGAATTAATATAAATTATTTATAATTGTAAATGTTATACAACTAATTAATTAATTTAAAAAGTAAGTAAACAGAAAAGGCGGGAACGGAAGTGAGAATTACGCGGCGAATGAAACAAATGAAGAACGGCGTTGAATTGGTTCCCCGACTTTGCTAGGAGACGTTTGTTGTGGAAAAAAATACGATGGAAATTAATAAATAGTCGATAAAGTCACCCAATCACAGTGTTTTCTTGAAACAATTGGGGTAGTTAGAGGAAGCCCGACTACGGAAAAATCACGGTCTAAAAAGTATCATCATCCTCCTGGAGCCCTTATTCCACTCTAGGGTCTCTAGATGGGGTCAGCACAACATGTATTCCTCTTCCATTCATTTCTGTCAGTCATCATCTCAGTACTCACACCAATCACACGCATTTCACGCTCTAAAAAGTATGAAACAAGAAAATAGGTACCTACTTATATTCCTCTGAAATTACATACGTACGAGTACATAGCGGTCAAACGCATAACCTTCCTTTTTGCTTTGCCGCAATCCAGTAAATAGCAGTGTAACATTACATCATTGAGGCCTTTTAAGACGCACAGACCTTAATTCTCATATTAGAACTAAATAAAGGCGATGATGAGCGGGCGAAAGTGCAGCAGCTTAATACCTGAACATTTTGTTCTAGAAACGGTAATAAAATCCTTATAAAACACATATACAGATAGATATTATATGGATCGAACGGCCTAAGCACATACTAGAATGGGTCGCTTAGTTTGGAAAGTAATATATTACCGGAAATATTGATAACGCTTTCATATCGTATAACATTGCGGAAATATACATTTTGGCGGGAATTGAAATAAAATGTGTTACGAAATATCTTCCGTTGTATTTATATTATTGGCTTCTATATAAATTAAGGTATTGTTTTTTTAAATTGATATACTTACCTATCGAGAAAAGCATAATTTGCTTACACGTTAAAATCATGCGAATAGTTTGAGAATTTATATGCAAAAAGAAATAGGTACTTACCTACGCAAAGTGGTTAAAATAGGTTTAAAGTAAATTAGTATTTACCGTTTTAAGTCAAGCGTTCAGGCTGTAAACGGTGTAAAAACACCTCCACCAACCACACATACCCCCTCCGGTTGATTGAGGGGAGGCCTGTACCCAGCAGTGGGACGTATATAGGCAGTTTATGAGTTTTATGAGTAAAACAAGTTTGCATCTTCAAAAGACTAGAAATAACAGCATGGTGCTCTGAAAACCTCGATATTTTCAACGTTTTTCCTGTTTGAGTTAAAACTTCTTGAAGGTTTGTTCTTTCATAAAGTCACCACATTTTACTGAGTTAATTTCAAGTAAAATTATCAGTCGCAAAATTCACGATTATTTTCAAATTATTTTCGATTGTATATTTTTGCGATGGTATATCCACTTGATATTAATTCAGAATCATGAACCAAATCATCGCCTCAGTATTAGTTACGACGTCACTGATACCTCGTACAAAAACGTACAGGTACGAGTATGTATGGGTGTTGTGACACCGAAATACTGAGGGGGATGATTCAGACCATGTTTCTGAGTTGATATCAAAGGAATTTCCTGTCGGAAAATTCAAAAAGATTTTAATTTTATTTTAATTATTTTTCGACGGAAAATTATTATTCTACTTGATATTAACTCAGAATCATCGTCTGAATTATTCCTCAAAGTTTTCCTGAATTTAAAATGTATATATTATGTGTGCTAGTTTTAAATCTAAGAAAATCTAATAAGAAACAGGTAACAAAGACGACGAGCAGTTATTTACTCAGGACAATTCTATTACATGTTTATGACATCATGTTCCTTTTTTAAGACACTCCAAGGACGTAAAGTGCTTTATATTTTTTGCGCCACACATAAGCTTTTCTTCTTCCTCTTGCCACGGGAAAGGTAATTTTTCCCCGGCTATATATTGGATGGATGCGGAAATTTTCATGAGCTAGCCGCATGCTTGGATGGAGTTTGTACCTTGTTTATTTTAGTGGGAACGTCGCGTACTCCTGTGCCAAAGAAAAGTATGACATTTTCGAGAAGATTATGCTTAAGAAAGGTTATAAACATCTCTCGTAAGCGGTCTTGAGACTCAATGAAACAGGTCCATGAAAGTTTTTAGTTTAGTTTATGAAAGTTTAAAGTTTATTTTTGTCGTTGGACCTAGCTACTAGCCGTAAATTACCTTCACAAACCCGCGGTTGATTGACGGAAGCTTTGTGTCCAGCAGTGGAACGTATATTTACTTATGGACTGTTTATGTGTGTTTTAGATATGTTTGAAAGTTTTCCACATGGATATGCAGGGACGAATCAAATGTTCTATTTAGGTTTGTCGTAGAAACCTATGAATTAAATTATAATGACCCTTTCCTTTTTAAGCCTACAGAACTATTCATTAGGTATTTGACTTTGTCCGACTTATTCGTTATTGATTAATATTAATATAATTATAATTTGGAATTAACACGGAATCGCAACGTGAATCAATAAATTTCTTAATTAAGTAAAGTATAAACTGACAGTCGTTCTAAATTTAAATATAGAATATCATTCGAACCGTCGTTCCATAAATATAAACCCTTTAGATTTTTCGTGCTACTAACCCAAAAATTCGTTAAAGCAACCACTTTATCAACTGCTGAAAAGCGAACTTTAGATGTGGGCGATAACCTGAACATACTGAAACTAACACGCAAAGGCACAAAAAAGACACCTGTACCGGCCGATACTATTGTTAAGGGTATTATAAATTTTGTGACACGTTTATTTAAATAGAAGAACAATAAAAGGGGAAAGTTGTATTTAAATACGCGTTTTCTTTTTTCATAAATTATGATGTGTTTTCCTTGCTTGATGTGTTTTTGTGTGTAGCGGACCCCGACAAAAACGATATAACGCTAGGAGAGGATGATGATGTGTTTGCTTGGCGTGACTTATTGTTGATATAAGTCCCACTACTAGATACAGGCGCGACGTAGACTGCCAGGAGAAGTACCTCACCAATCAGAAGGGTTAAGAAGTATCAATGATTCATAAAAATGTTAGGTACAGATTGCAGATGGTCAGCATTTAGCATTAGGTCAACATTTTTAGTTATGTAAATTATACAAATTAAAAAAATTAAGTTTCGAAAATATATACATTACAAAACAATACACAAAAACAATGTCATAGAATAAAATCGATAAAACAATAATCGATCGACATTATCGATTTCAACCGATCTTAGTTCGGTCTTGTTCATTATTCGGTTAAACCATGCATTGAATAGCTCCATGCATGAGCCATGTTTGTTAAGAACCTTTGGCGGCTCAATAGCAACCCTGCCTCGGTTGTTGACGTTAGTCACATCACACCACACGATAGGAAAAGAAAAATAGGGAGGGAAATAGAAGGGAAGGGACGGGGTATGCTCTGTACGTGGTGGAATATATTCCACTACGCTGCTCCACTGCGGTGTGGGGTAGTGTTTAAGGGATTCAATAGATTTATTTATATACGTATAATTTACATAAAGAAATACTGGAATACGTTAATTCATACCATACACCCTTTTCTATATCACGATCGTGTTAAAAAATATATTTTGTTTATTATAAAAAGACGCCACACACAAAAACAAATACTTACATAGCGGTCAATCAAATAACCCTCCTGTTTTTTCACCGGAGTCGGGTAAAAAGAATGTTCGTCGAAAAATCATACGATGGTGGTAGACGTCATGAAATTAAAGTCATAGCTTTTGTCAAATGATTAAAAAATAAACTATACTAGTCCCGGTAGTACATGAATGGTGGCTTAGTTAAAATTCACCCTTGTGGCGTGAAAGCCTTCGGCGTGGAAATTAATCAAATGCCGCTAGTTGACTAGCCGAGTAGCCGAAAATTAAATTTACTGGAACCAAAAGTTGGTAACGTTAAAATTCTATCACGAAAATGGGTTTGGTGCAGTGACTGAAATAATTGTGGGTACCTATTACAAAGACAAAATTAAAAAAAAACCCCGACCAAAGAATTTACTTACTCAATTACTAAAAAAATGCTATAAAAAGCAAAAACTAACTTTTCCCACATATGCTTGCAAGCAAACTGAGCGTGTAACATTCCTATCACACTTAACAAACGACCTGATGACCTTGAAGGCCTGAATCGATTTCCACCAAACCTAGCTAAGAACACTCTCGACTGATATACCTTTCAAACAAAAAAACCGCATTAAAATCGGATCATCCGTTTGGGAGCTACGATGCCACAGACAGACACATACAGATTTACACACACTCAGAGACACGTCAAACTTATAACACCCCGTCGTTTTTGCGTTGGGAGTTAAAAACGTTTGGAATCTTTATTGAAACCGTAAGTAATCAGAAGACAACTTGCAGTCTTTTTAGGTACGAAATCCTAGGATGAACATGATGAACCGTATGATGATAGGACTGGTCATTCCTGGTGTTCAGCCTCTCGCCTATCATTATCCTTAAAATATACTTAGCTCGAGACTATATGCCAATCTAATCTTTGAAAGGATCAACTTGTATCAAAAAGCATAATTATAAAGCCGCATTTTTTTATAGGTACATACCCTTCGCGGGTTGAAAGGTCAGACAGAAAATCGCTTCTGTAAAAACCGGACCTGTCAAATCTTCAGGTTATGTAAGCGGACCCTGTGAAAAACGGAGTAATGCTAGGGAGATGATGATGATGACATACCTATGAGTATCTAAATAAATACAGCAAAATGTTAGTTTGCATATAAAAAATATACCTAGTTTAATAAACAGGATGTTAGTGACGTAACGAAAACTTTGAGGGATGATTCAGACCATGATTTTGAGTTGGTATAAAGTGGAATTTTCCGTAGTAAAAGTATTATTATTTAAAATTTTCATGAATTTTCATCTCACTGAATCATCATCATCCCTTATTATTCATAACGATGTCACTGACAGCCTGTAGGTATATGTATTTTGAAGCGAACAGTCAAAGTACCCACAGTAGACCGAGCTTT
Source organism: Pectinophora gossypiella (assembly GCF_024362695.1). NCBI lineage: Eukaryota > Metazoa > Arthropoda > Insecta > Lepidoptera > Gelechiidae > Pectinophora > Pectinophora gossypiella. The sequence goes on along the minus strand of NC_065410.1, from coordinate 3,165,099 downwards.
CGGTTAGACCAATTTGTTAGGTAGCCGTGTCGCCGTTTATAATGGTCGAGCTAACTGTGATAGTGAAAACTGAACTTAATGATAAATTAATAACTCCTTGCAAGTGCGGTACTGGGGTTAGAACCGGCGCACCCACACAGGACCACAGTGACTACTTATCTATCTGTTTAATGTCATAATCAATTCCTCGAGCGATCCTCTCATTTTTACCACCGGGGCTTAGCCTTAGCCTATTCAATTAGATTGACAATAGATCCCCTATTGTCTAAAACGGAATGCTCGCCTATCGTCTAATAATTATTTCCATTGTCTTATTTACCCCTCGGCGTACAATTAAGGTTAGACGAGTCAGCACTGCGGTGTGTATGTGGAGTGTGGTGTAGAGTCATAACGGGCGAATTTGAGGACGTTCGGTTGGGGCGCGAATATTCGGTTCATATTACTTTTCTGTGTACCGGACTATCGAAAGTTTGACTATTGTAAATTTGGCTATCGGTAGGTATTTTATAGTGTCGATAATTCGATAAAGCCTATCGCCTACATTTTTATATTAGTTTCCTAAACCTACTATTTACTTTACACACAAGGCAACTTATTGAATGTCAAGATTTTATTCACTACTTACAACGTCAAAATACTTGTTGAAAGTCAAAATTTTATTCATGACTAACATCGAAATAGGTACAAAAATCAAACAGTAAAGCGCTTATGTGGGCATACCTTTACAAGTAGGGCGGTGACTGCTAAATAGGTATAGTGTTCTGCTTGATATATTAGCCTGTCGTTTAAAACGACACAATAAGGAGACACCCCACAAAACTTCAATTTGCGAGTAATTTACCGGCCGAAAAAGTATAGATAGAAAAATATACGTAGATGCAATACAAACATTGTTATGTACGTAGATACATACCTAACTTAGTACAACTGTGGGTAAAGAGCTGATCTTAGTCATTTGAGCCAAATGCTATAGTCTGGATTTGATCGTTGAACGAACTAGACACTGTTGCCTTGCTACTTTTTGTCTGCTCCATAAGGAATTATATATCCACATTCCAATTTAATTAAAATTTTAGTTAACAGAAAAAGTTATTCAGAGAATAATCCCTCTATTCCGCCGTTCATCCAAACAATGATATGCGCAGAGGCACAAGAGTTATTTCAATATTTTCACCGACTTTGACGTTGCAAAGGGAATTCCTAAATGCAGTGAAATAATTAGTTGCGAAGCCAGCGAGTAACACTTAACACACACTGCTTGGTAGTTTGGCGAACCTTTAAGAGCGTCTATATGTAGAATTAAGGTAATATTAAAAAAATAATACTTAGATGTATATATACTATAAAGGTACCTTAGTTATGGTTAGAAAACAATTACGCAGTTGTGCCTGGAAAACAAATGAAACTAATGTGAAACAATTTATAGGTACGTTTTTAAAATAATTAATTATGCGCATTTTTTATGCAAAGTAGAACAAATTAATTTTAATTGTGAAGTTCCAAAATATGGAATGGCAAATCTCGGACAGGCACTCTGTACTTCAATTTTAGATCTTAATATGTTAGGCAGAAGCTAGCTGTCCAAAAATTAAGGTTTCTGTTTCTAGATGCCTTCAATAGTTTTTTATACTCATTCTGCATGAATACCTGCCTTTCCATTTTCTTTCTCTTCTTTGACAACGCATTTGCTTAGTACAGTCATGAGCAATATAATGTACACACTTTAGGACTCTGTCGCACTAACATATATTTTGACATTTAGTGAGACTTACAGTTCAATTTGTCAAAAAAGTTAATGTGACATGGTACCAAAGTGTATACATTATTAATGCTCGTGACCGTACATCAACTAAAATTTTAAAAATTATTTACACCAGAAACACAACAGTTACTTAGAATAAGGCTAAACAAACAAAACAAAAATAAAATTAAATAAATCTAAAATAATTAAATACAACAAAAAGTAAAACAAATTATTACTTAAAAACCCCGCCTCAAATCGTACCTGGGGCAAATGTGCTCATAATGTTGGCTGCGTTTCTGTGTTGAACAGCCAGCGATATGCGGTACACTAAGTACGAGTCTGAATTTTATTATCACAAATAATCGCCCAACCTGCAAGGTCGTATGTCCCAGTTGTAAGGGATGCATTAATAATGCAGTGACGCTCGAGACGGGGGGCTGTCCGCCAATCACATTAAAATACCCCCCGCCGCATAGTTCGCCATTGTTTACGACTGTGTGTATCTGTTTATGGTGTGGATGTGAGATTTTTGACAGTCACACAGAGATTTTGTAGACGTGGCAAAAATATAATGTAATTCGTAATACAGTTATGTAAATATACAAGTAACTATTATTACATCAGCTACATACAGCTGCGTCAAAAATACATTATGTTACATTAGGTATAATATACTATAGACCCCTGCCTACCCCAGAATCAGAATCATTTATTAAACGTAATTATCATAGATAAACTTGTTGAAGGTCAATTTAACATTTTTGAATCTACGTCATTTCGCAAGGTGTTATGGCCGAGGAGAAGAAATGACAAGAAACTGCAACAGCAGCACATTTTTATCATTTAGGTAATCATTAATCTTATAATAAGCTTTTTTCATAAAGTAAGCTTCACTCGTTTTATTTTTTTTTTCTGATAAATTCAAAACACTGCCTGGTACTTTATTGTAAAAACGTAAACATAACCCTTTTAGACATACATTGGTCATAGACCCTCAGTAAAAAAATATTGGGGACAAAAAACAACGTACCTACATTATGGTTTCACATTAGCAGTAGGTTGTTAACATTTTTTAGAAATGTACTTACTATCAGCATTATTGGCCGCGATTTACATTTAGGTTTATTATGTTTAGGTAAACGATCAAACTTTAATATTTCGCTACCTGATTCAAGAGATACGACTGCCCTCATACCTTTGAGCTTCAAAGAGTTTCCCAAGTGGCTTTCATCAGAGAAACGCCCTGATTTTACCAAAACAATTCCCTATCAAAGTGGCCCGAATTCCACCAACACAAGTTTTAAGGATTTAGTACCATTAATCTATGGGATTTTCCTGGTTTAACACAATCCCGAAATCCTCCGAGATTTTTCTAAGAAAAATATCATCTGGGATTTGTCAAAATTGAAAAGGCTAACAGATGCTTTGGATGATATTATGAAACATTTCACTTTTGCGTCAAAAAATGTTGTTAGGTATTTTTAGGTTAGTTTATTTGGATCTCCTTCGATCGTGTGGGTTGTGAGATGGATTACCAACCTCATCAACCTTAGTGTCAGGGTTACTATTGAGCCGCCAAAGGCCCTTGACATGGCTCATGTAACGACTACTTACTTACATCAATAAGTAGTAACCGGGACAAATGGCTTAACGTGCCTTCAGAGGCACGGATCACCTTACTCTTTGGACAATCAGGTGTTCAGCCTGTATGTTTGTAACGTCCTAACCAAACTAGGGATCATAGAGTGATTTTTGTGATATGTCCCCACTGGGATTCGAACCCAGGACCTCCGGATCGTGTGCCCAACGCTCAGCGTCAATGCTGATATGTGAACAGGTCCTAATCAGTTGACTTGAGCAATGATTAAAGAAAAACCCATACTACAGAACGTTAGTCGAAAAAGTAACTGATTTGACTAGTTGGAAAGTAGCATATTCAAACAACGAATGCCTATACCACGAGTGTCGATTAAAATTCACACCAACAGAGCTCCTAACGGCCGTCAAAGCGCCGATGTCAACCACTCACGAATTACGAGTTGTCTGCGCTTTGAATACCAAAAGTCGGTGGCTGTCGGTGGTCCCCGGTGGTTGTCGTTACTTTGATTTGAGCACGTGGCACGTCTGTGGTACTGATGTTTTATAGGCCTCCAACTGGCTGTAGGAAGTGAAGAGTCGGAGACAATATTGTTATAAAGATAAACCTGGGATAAGAGTGGAGCAAAATTCAAAAATATATTTACATGACGATGATGATCTCCGACCGATTTCGGCCATGGCGACCACATCGACTCCTAGTCGACACGACGGTGATCCGCTCGAAGATGGCTAATGTAGCCTTTCCTTTCAGTGAACTCCCGCGCACAGTCAGGGCACGTGAGCACACCGGTTTGGTAATTATAATGAATAGCGGCAGGGGGACGGGCCTTCAACTCATCACGTTTAGCGATGAGGTCTGCCGTGCGCTATTGCTCGAACTCGTGGACTCGCCTTATCACAAGCCTGTGCCTGTATGTTTACATAAATACACTTTGAATCGTCATTTTTTACATAACAAACGTCTCAATCGCCTAAAACTGCTGCAGCTCTCACAACCTGTGTAGCCAGGGAAAAGAAGTTGCAAGAAAACCAACCAATTCACCAACAAGAACAAGACGTAAGCAAGAAACAAAACCAAGATACAAAACGTTGTCAAATAAGAAGAAATATAAAAATCATGTGCAAAGATTATAAAATCTGCGAAGAGTTCGCAACAAGTATTATTATCAGTACTAACTCTGCCATTTAATGAAGGACTTTCCAGGCTTCATTCTTAAAAAAACATATAGATGGAGCTGTACAGATTTTCCTTCGTTTAACCTTCTAATTTTATGGATAACAGACATAATCTTTCATCTTTGTTTTTGGGTATAATTACATCCCATTATATTCTGATCAAAATTCTATACTAAATAATGACGTGATTCAAATATTAAGCAACAATTATTTTAATAGAAATAAAGAAAGAAAGAAACATTAATTACTCCCGGACACCACAGACACAGACAGACAGGTTACATTTAACGCAGGACAGAAACCACACGGAAATCAATACACAGAAAAAAAGAAAAAAAAACAATACAAGAAGAAAACCAAGTTCAAAACTCATCACAAAAAACAGAAAAACAAACCAAAATCATTAAAATAATAATAACTCGTGTGTTCATAAGTTTGGAGACGGAATAAAACTAAAATATTTTAATAAGCATTAGTAGTATATTTTTATATTTCAGAGGGGAGTCACATAAGAATAATCATGCTTATACCTACATTGTATTTTGGAATAATTATGTACCCAAGTAATGAAAAAATAGGTACCTAATTATCACGATAAAGCTTGTACAACGCCATTTATACCTATTTTATATTTTACGAAAATACGTATACTTAAATGGAAAATATTTAATTATACATTGTTTTAAGTTTACGCGGTTATTATCATTATTAAAACACATAATAACGGGTTCTTACCGCGTTTAAATCAGGGATATGAGACTTCCGATATTGTCATCTCGTGATCATGGCACTTGCAACAGTGTCGAAATATCGGGAGTCTCATATACCTGATTTAAACGCGGTAAGAACCCATTATTATGTGTTTTAATTATGGAAAATATTTGTTGAAAATAGGCCATGGAGTTTTGCATACGGAGTTAGAGCACAAAGCGGTTCAAAGTTAGCGCGAGATTTTTATACAGGTTGATTAAAAAACTTCGTCGTACAGCTAAATAGCGGAGTTATCTTTTCTCTCTCTCTCTCTCTCTCTCTCTATGTATGTACAGGGTATAAGTGACATCGTATCGAAAAAAAAATTGGAACGTCTATTTGATTGTACTAAAAACGATGGTAGGTGTTTTTCTTGTCGCAAATGTTTAATTAAGATTTTGAGTTTTTACTGCGCCGGAATGTAAATCGAACAACGCGAAACAGTCGTTAGACCTACCTACCTACGCGCGGCAACGTAACACGTGCGTGATTCGATGTTGATACCTAGATAGATATTTTAGTGGAATTTTCGTTCTCTTTTATTTAATATTTTATTTAGACTTAGTGGTTCAGCGTTTAAAAATTGTTGAGTTTGTAGAAGTAGATGACCTACGGCCACGATTTTTCACGCATGGTACGTACGTACCAGTTACTGAAATGTACCTAACTTATTAAAAACACTACCTTACCTTCATTATTTTCAAATGCAAATGTGGTGTATGTATTTCTATTTTTATAGATGTTGCTAATCAAATAATGTATCTTACGTAACTAATAATAATAATATAGTTAGTATGACCGCTCTTGGCATTTAATGGCTGCCGAAAAATGAAACAAAAAGAAATTGAAATTGAAAGAAAAATCAGATCAACACGTTAAATTATATTTTTCTTCAAGGATGCTAAGCTCATATATAATAAGCAGCATAGAAAGTGCAAATGTTAGTCCTCAAACATATGCATGAAAACAAGTTAGGTAAATATACCAATTACCAAAGTGCCTACCTATTTACTTACTAGTATGGCCTATAATAATTTAAGTAAAACTATAAAATCCTGTAACTCTGTATTTTCTCCAATAAATATTACGAATTACGGCAGCATTTTTTGCCAAAGAAATGTCACATTAAGTAAATTACACAAAACAGACATGACAAATTCAATACTATTTTATTTACTGACACAAAAAATGACCTTGAACTTTTATCCCCGGGTTATTATTTATATTTTATCATCTATCATGTTGATAGTAGCGCCATCTGGCTTCAAAGAAGCGAATGAAACAGGTTCCCACAGGAGCAGGGAAGTCCGGGTTCGGAATGCGAGGGAGTTTAGTTCCGAAGTTATAGCAAAGATGTCGCTGCAGTATAATTTATGTCTGTTTATACATTCATTCATTTTTATGATGTGTCCAAATCAAAAAAATATCAAATTTTACTGCTACTTAATTAAATTTTTATAGATTCACGCACTTTATACGTAGTAAACTATTTTTAATGGGTCGATGCGTGATTTAAAGATTACTACTGTTAGATACCTAGAGAGCCTTCACTTATATTTTATTTTTATTTCATTCATATATTAATTATTTAAGTACGTACTATTCAAACAATTGTATATTTATTGCACACTTTATAACTTCTCTATGCAAGTGTGGTGAACAAAATTAGTCCATGGAAACTTACCTAAAATCAACAGACTTTTCTAAAGATTCATATTGAGTTTGATCTTTCGATTAGTGCCTGGTTTGCATGACGGACATAATATATTATGTAGGTACGTTCCACTGCTGGATAAATACTTTGATTAAAAAACTATACTTACCCACGCTACTATGCTTCATTGAGCAAAAACATGCACTTTAAGTTTTCTGAATATTTCTTACAATTTTCCTTTCGTAGACAATTGGATGGTGTACTAGGTTCGTGGGTCCCGGCTGCATTAGCAGTCGTTAATAACCACCAATCCGCACTGGGCTCGCGTGGTGGTTTAAGGCCCGATCTCCCTATCCATCCATAGGGAAGGCCCGTGCCCCAGCAGTGGGGACGTTAATGGGCTGGCGATGATGATGATGACTAGGTTCAAGATAAATTATGAAATTCTGATTACTAAATAGAGACACATCTAAAACGAACGAAAAACATTTTCTTTTTTCTGTTTAATTTATTTATGAATTTGAAACAAGAAAAACGTAATATTATGTTCGACATTTATCACGTTTTTCTATGACGTCACAGTGTGCTTTTTCAAACAAATTCTATAGTAATTTCGTGTTTTGACGTTAAGTAAAAAGTAACTGATTTGACTAGTTGGAAACCTGCCTATTAGGTACCTATATCTATACAAAGGTGTGCTACCTTCGCAATATTACACAACGGGTATCAACTTTATATCTCCGTGTCTCAAACTCAAGATGTGCCCGCAATATCATCGCAAACAATATAGAAAGTAATCTCCTGTCATTCTGACAGACAGACTGACACAGTTACGCCCTCTATTATTAAATACCGTTAAATTCTCAATATGGCGTCTTTGGATACTTTGCCTGTTGTTTTAGATTAGACAAGGATATGCAGGTAATGTGATTTGATTTGTTATGCGAAATGAAAATGGTAAAATATACTTTAGACGAACAATGGGGGGAAAGAGCCAAGATAGCCTAGTTGGAAGAACGCTTAACTCTCACTGTGAGATTGTAGGTTTGAATCCAGCTAGGCCCTAAACGAATACATAACATAAACATAAATAGCCTATATACGTCCCACTGCTGGGCACCGGCCTCCCCCCAATCAACATACTCCACCACGCTGCTCCACTGCGGGTTGGTGCAGGTATTTAAACTAATGATTTTCAATATTGTTTTCGAATTCAACGGTGAAGGAAAACATCGCGAGGAAAGCCAGCATTTCTCGAGAAATGCGTTTCGGTGGTACGTTATCTAACCCTGCATCGAATCTGTCAAATCTTTAGGTTAGGTATTTACCTAGTTCATTTACTACATTTTCGTTTCCTTTCATATTATAGAATAAGGAATAATTACTTCAGAGCAATAAGGCCGCCCATTTGTACTATTGCTAAATGTTTGTATGTTTTGTTTCTGTGCAATAAAGAATATCTATTTGATTTGATTTGAATAATACTACGTAGTTTGACGTTACGGAGATAATGAGCGGTCAAACACATAACCCTCCTTTTTTCTTCGCCGTCGGGTAAAACTGTAGTTTACTGGTAAGTACCTACCTACATTTACATAGTATTTTACTTTAGATATCTACGCTTCCAACCGCAAGTTCATGGTTGACAAATTCAAAAATTTACGATGTGCAGTTAAAAAAAACAATAAATAAAAGTAAGTACGTTGCAACAAGTCGCCGTTGTCTTTTTCTCGACTTTTTAACTTGTCAGTGCGCCGTAGGCTTGTTAATTTTATAGCTTTTTACTCGCCGTGTAAAAAACGAAATAAAACGTGCGTACGCGCCGTTACTCTTTTGTTTTACGGCCTTTTACCGTTGATTTCTGCGGGTTAAAAGTCGGTACGTATGTTCCAGTTTTTATTGTTTACACCGGACGGTTGTGGTAATAAATTGTTTCCAAACTATAATCTGTTGCGTTAACTGTACGGTCACCAGCATTAATATGTATATACGTACACTTTGGTACCATGTCACATTAACTTTTTTGACAAATTGAACTGTAAGTCTCACTAAATGTCAAATATGTTAGTGCGACAGAGTCCTAAAGTGGGTGCATTATATTGCTCATGACTGTACACAGTTACTGTTAAGCGGAATGAAATCGATCGACTTCGAGCATCACTAATCTAGTCACGCGAATGTCATAATTATCACTAATTATCATTTGTACAGCGCGGCCTCTGTGGTCCAGTGGCTGAGCGTTCGGCTCACGATCCGGAAGCGCCCCGGGTTCGAATCCCGGTGGGGACATATTACAAAAACTCACTTTGTGATCCCTAGTTTGGTAAGGACACTACAGGCTGATCACCCGATTGTCCGAAAGTAAGATGATCCGTGCTTCGGAAGGCGCGTCAAGCCGTTGGTCCCGGTTATTTCTTACCGACGTATGTAGTCGTTAGATGAGTCATGTTAGGGGCCTTTGGCGACTCAATAGTAACCCTGACACCAGGGTTGCTGAGGTTGGTAATTCACCTCACAACCCACACGATAGAAGAACCCGTCACTTTCCTTTTCGGCGGATAAGAAAATGACAGGTAAAGTTGATAATGATCTTGGATGTTGTGTATTGGAATCAGCTTTTTTTTTGACGTGACTTATTGTAGATTTGCCGCAGATGGCATTAACTACTTGGCCGGACAAATGGGGAGCCCGGTACAACGTTTAATTGGAATCAGCATTAATGATTCAATAAACGATAAAGGAACTAAGTTAAATCTATATTTGTAACTCCGACCAACTCGAATGAACTTCCACTTCGGAACTGTTAACCGTTAAATTGGCTTCGATCACACTTTTACGACTCACTACTGAGCTAAGTGGCGTAATAAAAGTTTTGAACTTGAATTAGAGCCATAATTTTATGATGTTTGAACAATTTTGTCTTAAGTATTTGGGGAACATATTCCATGTTTCGGAAGGCACGTTAAGCCGTTGGCCCCGGTTACTACTTACTGATGTACAGTCATAAGCAATATCAAGTACCCACTTTAGAACCCTTTCGCACTATCATATTTGACATGTAATGTGACTTACGGTTCAATTTGTCAAAAAAGTATACATATTAGCACTCGGGACCGTAAGTATGTAGTCGTTACATGAGTCATGTCAGGGGCCTTTGGCAGGTCAATAGTAACCCGGACATTAGGGTTGATGAGGTTGGTAATCCACCTCACAACCCACACGATAGAAAAGAAGAAGAAAACATATTTTGTTAGCATCTGGCCTACGATTTAGCTTCAGTGACCAATTCTTAAACAATATTAGTGTGGTGTGTCAGTAAAAAATTATAGCAGAAAACATCTTTACTTATTGGGAGGATTTTGTGAGAACCCGCTGGGATCGCCACATCGTGAATCCAACGCTCAACTACTGGACCATAGAGGCTTACTATTGGAACTCAGTCCACTCATGTTTGAAATACTTAAACTTATTTCTTCTTCAGTCGTGTCGGTTAGTGTAAGAGTATAAAGGGTGTTAGTGATACTGTAACGAACACTTTGGGAGATAATTCTTACCATGATCTGATCTGATTCTGAGTTGAGTAAATAAATGATTCTGAGTTGTCATCAAGTGGAATTTCCTGTCGGAAAATATATAAAAATGTTAGTTTTTTTTTTCCGTCCCATATTATGCTTTTATCTGCATAGAACCCAAATATTAAATTACAAAATCAAAATGACAAATTATTCAAAAACCATTATTCAGATACCAATTATTATACACCATACATACCATACCATATCTGATCCAATTATCAAACACCAATTGTTACATTATATTTTTGAATAATTAATGTACCCGAGCAATGAAGTAATAAACGTTAAATCTGTACAACGCCATCTATATTTTTGCCGGGAAAGTTTTTCATTAAAATATTTCCGTCAAGAAAAACATCTGCCATCGTTTTTCAACTTACTTCAAAAAAGGAATAGAAACTTACACTACTTCATCATCATCAACAGCCGTATGACGCCCACTGCTGGGCATAGGCCTCCCCCAAGGATCTCCACAACGATCGGTCCTGCGCTACCCGCATCCAGCGGCTTCCCGCGACCTTCACCAGATCGTCGGTTCACCTTGTAGCGGGCCTACCCACTGAGCGTCGTCCGACACGTAGTCGCCACTCCAGAACCTTTCCGCCCCAGCGGCCATCGGTTCTCCTCGCTATGTGTCCTGCCCACTGCCACTTCAGCTTTGCAATTCTCCGAGCTATGTCGGTGACTTTAGTTCTCCTGCGAATCTACTCATTTCTGATTCGATCGAGCAGGGAAATACCGAGCATAGCTCTCTCAATTGCCCGCTGAGCGACACCAAGCCTCCTTACGAGACCCATAGTAAGCGGCCACGTCTCACTGCCGTTACACTACTTACTACTACTAAACTACTACTAATGGTACTTCAATATAGAAACTTATTTCAATAGATATGTACTTACAAAAAAAAATATTTAATCAGTGCCAGCCCAACTATTAATTACTTCGGAACGGATTCCAAAAATAATTGATTTTTGTAAATATTGAAATTAGTTTTTAATGTAAAATTTTGTAGAGGTGGATAAATAAAAATCCTTTCTTTTCTGAATTTTTTTACAGATATTAAAATTAAGTAAGTAAAATTTGTGTTTAGTTGTATCACATGATGTAAATGCCAAATTACTTTTTGCTTTTAATTTTCTGCGCTGTTTAGTTTTTGTTTTGTAGTTCATGTTTTTTTTTGAGACGTTCAATTTATTTTTCGTTACGGTGTCACTAACACCCTGTAATATCAACCGTTCAAGGCTGATGTAACGACTACGTAATAAAACTTACTAGAATCACTTCACTGTTACTAATTTCATCTATGCCATCGAAGTGCTACTCCATAACCACTTGCAACTTACTACGCTAAGCACCCTGCATCGCCTGTGTTATTCGAGACGGACTATACCCTGCGCTGCGGTCTTGTCTGCCACTTCATACGCCTTTGTACCGACTAGTTAGACTAGGGCTGTCAATAAATTATATTGTATTGTAGAGTTGTTTAACGGAGATGTCAATATGGGGAGTCTATCGAAGAAACAAAACATCCAACAGGTTGTCCACTCCAACGTTTATTTGCAAGACGGTATTACAATAGTTCACAAAGGTATGCTTGCTATCTTTAGAGTAACCTAGACCACCTAACAAACAGTCCCACAATGTGAAAGCTATCTGCAGGTCCGTATGTACGATACTGTCCTCTAGAATCGGAGTGTCCCACAATGTGGAAGCACCCTTATTTAGAACGGCAGGACCCTACGAATTCTTCCAAATATGCAACAGTTGTTGTCTTCTCGACGTCCGTGTAACGCGTAACGTAACTACGTTACGCGTTACACTACAAACAAACATCGATACCTTGTTGTTAAGCGGGTGTACTAACAAATGGTTCGTGTTGATGTTGTGATTCTTGCTGCTGGGTGATCGTATCGAGTGTTACAGTATATGTTTACCAAATAAGGAAAACATCGTGAGGGAACCCACTTTCCCGAGAAATGCATTTTCGGAGGTATGTGACCTAACCTGTATTGGGCTGGTTTTCCTTTCACGGGTTGGAAGCTCAGACAGGCGGTCGCGTCTGTAAAAAACCGGACATGCCAAATCTTCAGGTTAGGTAAGGAGACCCCGTGAAAAACAGGATAATGCTAGGAAGATGATGGTGATGATGATTACCAAATGAGAGCCCGCAGCGCTCCCCGTTTGTCCGGCCAAGTAGTTAATGTTATCTGAGACGAACCACGTCAAAAATCCTTCACATCATCACTAATTTAAAAGCCACGCTTGTAGGTGTAACATTCTCCATGCTACTTTTTAAAGAAAAATAGGGCAGTGGAAAAAATTTTTACTTACTCTTTAGGTACCTACCTAGGTTTTTTGTGTTATGTATATACAATAAAACAACGAATTCATTAAAAAAATCATAGAAGGAAAGCTAGAAGGAAAGAGAGGAAGGAGAATACCAAGAAGAGCTTACATGATTACAACAGATTAAAGAAAAGGTTAACATCGTGTCTTATAGGGAAGTCAAGGAATTGGCCTTTGATAGACTGGAATGGAAAATGCTACACCGACAAGAGCGTGGCTCTTAAATTGATGATGATGATGATATATACAATACAATGCAAATTACTATATTGCACCAAAATAAAAGAAAATAGTTACAAAAGAGACTTAACAAGGTACTTGGTATATATAGTTGAAATAAAAAAAAAACTAGCGTTTACTCAACCTAGCGTAATCTATTCGTTACTTCTACAGAAGAGAAGATCACGACTTAAAGAAACCCAAAAACTCAATTGACAAAGTAAACTGGATGGCAGATGACAGCCCTAAGAGTTTCCAAGTGGTCACTTACTTCGTTAAGGTACTTTGTACCTATTGGAGAATTTGTTACCCCTGGTGGAATTAGCAATTACACTGTTTTAGTATCAAGCTGTAGTATCGTAGTTGGAAGAGCGCTTGACTCTCACTGGGAGGTCAGAGATTCAATCTTCTTCTTATCGTGTGGCTTGTGAGCTGGAATACCAACCTTATCAACCCTGGTGTCAGGGTTATTATTGAGCCGCCAAAGGCCCCTGACATGGCTCATAACGACTACTTACTTACATCAGTAAGTAGTAAGTGGGACCAACGGCTTAACGTGCCTTCCGAAGCTCGGATCATCTTACTTTCGGACAATCAGGTAATCAGCCTGTAATGTCCTAACCAAACCAGGGATCACAAAGTGATTTTTGTGATAGGGCCCCACCGGGATTCGAACCCGGGAGATTCAAATCAGATCCAACACAGACCTAAATCAATAATTTTCGAATTTGATTTCGAATTCAAAATTTGATGATAAATTATTATCACATGCTCGGCGGTGAAGAAAAACGTCGTAAGGTAACCAAAATTTTAAGGTATGTGATCTTATCTGTATTGGTTTGGTTTTCCTTTCGCTGGTTGGAAGGTCAGATAAACAGGCCTATTGTATCTTGAGGTTAGGTAACCACGAAAACGGTATAACGCTAAAGAGATGATGACAGATTTTAGTATCAATTTTGAAGCTGTAATACTTGCATGCCAAAATGTGGCAAAAGTTGTCACGGAGTGAACACCTCTTGGACGCAGAGGAAGAGGCTGGCCCAAAAAGCGATCGAGGATGACCTGGACGCGTTTCAGACGGATTGAAGAGAGATCGCTCAGGACAGGCAGAAATGGAAGCTCAGATGGGAGGCTTTTGCCTAGCAGTGGGACAATCTAGGCTAACCAAAAAGAAAACTTATATCATCATCAGCCCTTTAACGTCCCCACTGCTGGGGCACGGACCTTCCCTATGGATGGATAGGGAGTAAGTAATTTTAATTGAATTTGAATTGAAACGACCTAATAATTATACTAACTCTCACTATGGACTACCAATTTATTATTATTAATAGCCCTCAATGTCCCACTGCAGGGCAAAGGCCTCTCTTCCCTTCTTCCACTCTTCCCTGTCCCCAGCTTGCTCGCGCCACCTTTTCGAGAAGCGGTCTAACTCGTCGCGCCATCTTACCGTAGCCTTCCCCGACGTCTGGCAGCTTTTGCAGGAACCCACTACCAATTTACGTCTGAAAAAAAAGAATAACCGCAAGTTCTTTTCTGGTTGCTTGTGGCTTTGTCCACTTTAATTCATCAGGTCTAAGTGTAAGTACATACATAAACAGCCTATATACGTCCCACTGCTGGGCACTGGCCTCCCCTTAATCAACCGGCGGGAGTATGGAGCACACTCCACCACGCTGCTCCACTGCGGGTTGGTGGAGGTGTTTTTACGGCTAATAGCCGGGACCAACGTGAGTGCGTAAGATAGAAAGTATAAGAGTTATGCCTGCAAGTCTTTCACTATCAAACTATCATTATTATCTTACATTTACATTTTTGTTTTGTTTTGTAGATTTTCTTACCCAGTTTAAAAATAAAGTACCTACCATACTGTTAACTCTTAGCATAATATCACTGCTAATTGTATGTAGGTAGAATAAAACACAACAATCCAGATAAAATTCAAAACCGCAGTACATCTTTCCCTCTTTTACTCCGTTAATTAATTCAAAATAATGAGTATACAAAAATAAGTTGAACACAAGAAACACGAATCCGTCTCGCCAACTCGGCAATTTGTAAATTATTTCTGGCGTACGCTACGCCTATTAGTACTGCTTGATAGCTGTCCGTCGCCTTCTTTCAACATCTATTTAAAATCTACCCAAACCATGCATCAATTTTACCACTTCCCTTTAAACATCAGTCAAATCTCACCCTTAATCCTTTGCAGCAAAGTAGGCCCCGAATTTCGCGGCCCGCATACGTGAAGTTGCCGGTGCATTCAGAATATTTATAGTAACATACAAGCCCAATATAACATGACCTACCTCATCCCCTTTGAATCTTTATCTGGATACTTCTTCGGGGATGTCGGGAGTATTTTGTAGGTCTACCAAAAATGGTCCTTTCTTCCGTTTTGTTATGATCAGCATCAAAAGCATTGAGGATGAACGCTTACATATTTTTAAATGGAAGATGTATCGCCTTTATTTCTGGATTATCGGAAACAAAATGCCATGTACAATCCATAAGTGATTTATTAAAGGAAAATGATGATTATGGATTATGGTAACTTATTTTTGGTCCGTACAGTATTTGTTATTTGAGGTTGCATGTCTTGTTCTGTGAGATAGAGTGAGGATATATTATATCTACTAAATATAATATGATTTCTGTGTGCCAACATTTCTTAGAAATTATTTCAGGTAATAATTTACATCTGTTAATATTTTCGGATATCATTTAAATATAATAGTTTCAATGCAAGACTGCAAAATTGCAATGCCTTGGATAATTAACAACACTTTCGTGTTGCTTTTTACCTTAGTCCGTGTCTGGAAAGAAAACATAAGAACAGATATCAGCATGAATGCGATTTTGTAATAGATTGCATTATAATTCAACAATCAACCAATTACCTGCCAGTTCAGTAATATCCTCCACCATCTATCAAAGCATGTTAATTTCACTTGTCAGCCATACAAAGAGGACTTGAGCCATTCGATGCTAGATAATCCGATACTCTGGAATACATGGCATTTGGTATTATAGTAATATATTCTTGAATATGAAGCAGGTATTGATGAAAGCTAATCTGTTTTGATGGAGAGGTTACATTGGCTGGCAAATCCTGCCAATAGACTAATCAAGAAGTCATAGGAGATATGTCGAAGTTATTGAAAGGATAACTAATGACAAATAAACAGATGATTGTACACGGGCGAGGTAGAATACTTACTTATTATGAAATATTCTTCAACGACCTCCGTGGTCCAGTGGTTGAGCGTTGGGCTCACGATCCGGAGGTCCCGGGTTCGAATCACAAAAATCATTTTGTGATCCCTAGTTTGGTTAGGACATTACAGGCTGATCACCTGATTGTCCACAAAGTAAGATGATCCGTGCTTCGGAAGGCACGTTAAGCCGTTGGTCCCGGTTACTACTTACTGATGTAAGTAAGTAGTCGTTACATGAGTCATGTCAAGGGCCTTTGGCGACTTAATAATAACCCTGACACCAGGGTTGATGAGGTTGGTAATTCACCTCTCAACCCACACGATAGAAGAAGAAGAAGATGAAATATTGCATGAATGGGAGGAATTTGAACTAAGTATAAATAATAAACAGTTATATTTTAGCGTATAGCTACCTAAAGAAATTAATAGCCATTATACTTATAGACAAAAAGACCTTTTCTGTAAGTATCTTGTGTTTTTTGTGTAATATGAAGTATATTTTTCTTGCCTTATTTTATATTAAAGAACAAAAATCGTATACATAATTGGCTTAACAAGGTTTTGCAGATGTAGAAAAGTAGTCAGTCTTTAAAAAAATAACAGTAAAATGAAGTTCGTGTACGCAATAATAATCCTGGCATGGATTTCGATGATCGATCTCATCAACCTACACAAAATAAAGAAGTGTAAGATTATATATATAAGATTTTATAAAAAGAAGAGGTCTTATTATCTTCACGACTTTTATGGCTGTCTTTGAAAAACTTTTGAAAACAGCGTGTAACGCAGTGAAAGCAATCGAGGTTCCAAAAGCGAATTTCAAACAAACGGCACCAAAAACAATGAATCAAATCGACAGCAGCGAGCGAGAAATAAACGAAACGGGCACAAAACTTTCATTCCGTTCCCGGTTGCGAAGTGCACTTTACTAGAAACATCATCGCCCTTACCATTTGTTCTCATTTCTTTAAAAAACTTAATAAGTATCTGTTTTATCATCATCGCTAGTCTTCTATCATGTGGGTTGTGAGGTAGAATACTAATCTCATCAACCTTGGTGTCAGAGTTACTATTGAGCTGCCAAAAGGCCCCTGACATGACTCATGTAAAGACTACGTATATCCTAACCAAACTAGTGATCACAAAGTTTTTTTTTCATATGTCTTCACCGGGATTCGAACCCGGGACCTCCCCGCTCATTCGCTAATTCGGGATCGCTAATTTAAAAGCCACACTCTTCTTCTATGTAGCATTCTCCATGCTGCTTTTTTAGGGAAAAATAGAGCAGTGGTTTCCCTCTTGCCTTTCGACGCTTTTGTTTCTAAGTAAGTAGTAGGTGTCGAAATAAAACTAAGTCTATCGCTCTCCATATGAAAGAAAAAAAGATAATTTCTATTCGTAGTTGACGATTGTGATAATTCTTATGATTCTGACTGAACAGAATTGCCCAAACTGTTTGCATGTCTTGAGTATATCGAATTGTCTCTATATCTGATTCTATGTACAATAAACTTTACTGTTAAATAAAAAATAAATCAAATAACTAATAACATAAAATCAAACAAAATTTTGTATTGTATTTTTTTGTCTTACTTTTGAATTACTTACATAACATAACATAACATAAACAGCCTATATACGTCCCACTGCTGGGCACAGGCCTCCCCTCAATCAACCGGAGGGGGTATGGAGCATACTCCACCACGCTGCTCCACTGCGGGTTGGTGAAGGTGTTTTTACGGCTAATAGCCGGGACCAACAGCTTAACGAATTACTTAATCGGCAAAAATGATAAACTGCCAAATAGAGACGTATCTTCATTTCCTTCCAAAATGTTTGTCTTACCTTTCCTGATTTTTCAATCCTCACAAGATTCTCGCCTCTTTGCGAAACAGAAACAAAATACAGTAGTAATTCAGGCTAAATACAAACAG
Source organism: Pectinophora gossypiella (assembly GCF_024362695.1). Taxonomy (NCBI): domain Eukaryota; kingdom Metazoa; phylum Arthropoda; class Insecta; order Lepidoptera; family Gelechiidae; genus Pectinophora; species Pectinophora gossypiella. Next base: position 3,146,884 of record NC_065410.1, on the reverse strand, counting down.
TTCCTCCTACACCGAGACAGCTCTGGACACTTTCGTTCGCGATTGTTTTTCAACATCGTAAATGGGTTAGGACGAACTTCCACTGCCTAGAATGTTCTAGAAAGGTGAATTTCTACAGAAGTTTTCTCCTGAACTCTTTCTTGGTGTTTTTCCTTTAAACTTCCTAAAGTAGTTCAATTTTTTGTGTAAGCATTGTTTTTAAAAAGCGAATTACAGTATCTTGTTCATTCTACTTTAAAGTTTTTAAACACGTGTTTTTTTCTCTTTGCGCAGTACAAGTTTTTCCATTTCAGTAAGATTCTGAAAGTTGATTGTAATAAACTTATTTTACACAACTATAAGAAATTAAACAAAACTGTAACGCTAAAAATGTTTTTCAAATAAATGGGATTGATACATAAATCTGAAAATAACACACCTTCTAAGTTAGTTAATTTTATTCGTCTCGTTAGATCATACTGGGGAAACGATATATACAAATAAATACTATAAATTAATTTAATTTTGCCAACACTCAATTGAAGTCTTCAATATCAAGTGAGCATGTAACAACAAAATGCAATATTCCTTCCAATTTAACACCATCTATGTCATAACTTCATAACTCACATATTTGCATAATATGAAAGCCGATGAGTTCCTGACTCGGAAAATTTAATCTTTCCGGTAATTAAAAGAGGACACAGACCGGTGGCCCGATTACCCGGAAACCGAAAAGCCGATGAATTTTTGACAATTATAAATTTTTACTTTTCTTTTCAGGTAAGTCGTCCCTGGGGACCCTGAGACTGTGGAATTGGGCGACAAATTGGATAAAGAGTGAGTTTTAAGGATTAATGAAACAAAATTAGAACTAGACAGTGAAGGAACGTAATTTGTGTCTAATTTGTCTGTTGACTGAGATCTTCACAAACACAATCAGTGGTTTAAGCCAAGTTGCAAACGATTATGATAATCAACAGAGACAGTGCTAAATTGTACGGGATTGACATTGCATATGAGCGAAATGCCTATTTTATTCGGCAGGGTTATTCATTCATTTTAAAATTAAACAGTTGTCAATCGGACGGATGTTCTTTTCCTTTTCGGCGGATAAGAAATTGACAGGTATAACTTAAAATAAAATTAGGATGTATCTGCAGGAATCGGGGCTAATACCTATAGATAGAACTGTTAAAGTATGTATGATCATAAAACTATACAATAGAATGTATGATTATGAAACGAACACCCTTGTCAATTTAAATATGTCTTCCATTTCACTGTCCACAGTTAAAAAAGGACCCACATAATATTCAGCAGATGCCAAGAATGTTCAGAGACAAAGTCAGTTTTTTCCCAGTAAAAGTCGCCTGGAATGTACCAGAAAAGCATTTTACTAGAAAATGCTAAGCCCTGCCATCTTCGCGAGACGTAAAGCTCGCAAGGACGCCATTGCACTTAGAACTTCCCCCAGATTACCAACCATTTTCACTCAAAACAACCACCATAAATAAACAATCACCCTTAAACACTACGCTATAAGACCGACGAAGCGATCTTCCGGAAAACATCAGCAGCAACATAAAACAATTTGACGATTCAAACTGCAAAGTTAAATGTGCTGTTCGCAAAGTCGATTCCAGGTCATCTTTTCAAGAAGTATTGAGTGTTTCAAGTGCAATATTAAGTTGGTAAGATAGTTTATGACGTATTAAAACCCTCGCGTCATTTATTATTGTCCTAAAGACCTTTTTCAGTGGTCGCCAAGCGTACATCGTTGATAGTCTCTTGAAGGGCGTTAAAATTTTTACAGACTCGTAATTTCTGTCACAAAAATGAAAAGTTTAAATTGAAAAGTGCTATATTTTCATTTAGCGGTTTTTATTTAAAAATATTTTCCGTCACATTATTTTCAACTAACGACTTCCGTGGTCTAGTTGTTGAGCGTTGGGCTCACGATCCGAAAGTCCTGGGTTCGATTCCCGATGGAGACATATCACAAAAATTACTTTGTGGTCCCTAGTTTGGTTAGGACATTATAGGCTGATCACCTGATTGTCCGAAACGGAGATGATCCGTGCTTCGGAAGACACGTTAAGCTGTTGGTCCCTGTTACTACTTACTGATGTAAGTAAATAGTCGTTATATGAGCCATGTCAGGGGCCTTTGGCGGCTCAATAGTAACCCTGACACTAGGGTTGATGAGGTTGGTACTCCACCTCACAACCTTTACGATAGAAGATTATTTTCAACTAATGCTTTTTGATAGGTAATGGTTTTTAGTTGGAAGATGGCTTGACTCTCATTGTGAGGTTGCATGTTTAAATCCAGCATGGGCCTAAACCAAAGATTTTTAACCGACTTAAAAAAGGAGGAGGTTTCAAATTCGTCAGGATCTTTTTTGTAGAACTCATTTTTGGATCTTAAATTTTAAGCACGGTGTTTAGAGGTAAAGAAAAATTGAGGAAACCCACATACTTGAGAAATGTGTTTTCGAAGGTACGTGACCTAACCGATATACTCGTATGGGCTGGATTTCCCTTTGGGCCAGAAGATCAGACAGGCAGTCGCTTCTGTAAAAAACTAGTCAAATCAATAGGTTAAACAAGCGAACTACGCTAAATGGAATTACGTTAGGTAGATGATGATGATGAGATGATTATTTGGCAGGTACTTAAAGCCAAAAGAGCATACTCCACCACGCTGATCCACTGCTTGTTGGTGGAGGAGTTTTGGGCTAGTAGCCCCGGTTTAACGTGCCCTCCGAACCACGGAATCATCTTACTTTTTCAGACAATCAGGTTCAGCTCTGCAATATCCTTACAAAACAAAGGACAGTCTCACAATCTGACTTCGATAATGTCCGAATCGAACCCGGACCTCCAGATCGTGACCCTAAGGCTTAGGTATAAGACACGTTTTTCTGAAACGTTATCCTTAATTAAAACTAACACATCCAGCAGTTACTTTTCCTTTTTTAAAGTCTCTAAGTTTTCATTAGCCAGTGTAGGCTTTATCTTAGGTCATCTATTTTCAGCTAAAAGTCCAGCGTTCCGGAAACAATGGGGTTGCACATTAGTAATGGGATCGTCTCGAGAACCACTCGGCTCGATAAGGTTTCTATTGCAGGCTCAGTGTGGCCCAAGAGAAAAATATTATCGTTGGGTTTGTTTAGAATAAAATAAACTTCCCAGCTTGAGTTGGTAGTACAATAAAGTCAAGAAAGTAACTTAATGTGATGTACAATACAATGCAATGCAATGGAATGCAATGCAATGCAATGCAATGCAATGCAATGCAATACAATACAATACAATACAATATAATACAAAACTCTTTATTGCACTTAATATAAACATTAAAATTACACAATTATAAAAAGTTAGGTAGTACAACAGACGGCCTTATTAGTAAGGTAGCAATCTCTTCCAAGCAAACTTTAGGTCATCACTAATTTAAAAGCCACGCTCTTGTCGGTGTAGCATTCTCCATGCTACATTTTTAGGGAAAAATAGAGCAGTGGTTTCCCTCTTACCTTCCGCCCCGCAGTACTGTGTCTGCCTTTAGGTATAGGGAATTAATTTAATAAAAACGTAGCGAGATAGTAAGTAACCAGAACCTTTAAAGGGACATGTCTCGATACGTTTTATCTTATCATAAAAATACATACTTATTGTGTTTTAAATATATCCATATTATCTAAACGATAAGAATGCCCGGTATTCAAAAGTGATCCTCTAGTTATTAAATGAAAAATTCGTAATGTATGCCTACATTAATTTAAAAGATGTGTTGCTGTTGCAGTTTCATGTCGTGTCTTCTCCTCAGCCATAACACGTTGCGAAATGACGTAAATTCAAAAATGTTACATTGACCTTCAACAAGTTTATCCATGATAATTACACACAACACTGATGAGGAAGCTCGCTAAATCTATCTTACGTTGTTTCGTTTATCTTTAGTTCATTTAATCTTAGCTGCTAACGTTGTCTCGAACTGTAATCAGTTCTCGAATTTAAATAATCAAATTCATAATAATATTAAAATGCATCATATCGATTTTATTTTTACTCGAGTGAGTAATCGATTTGTAGGTTATATATGTCATAATAACACTGGCCAGAAAAAAGTTGATGCTTTTTGGCGGGCTGTCATTACGAAAAAACTAAATAATTTTCAGAGAACAAAAGAAGGTGCATTAGAACAGAGAACAGAAATCAGTGAACATTCAGATTATTCAGAAACAGATCAGAGCAGAAGCAACAGTGTGTTTTCGGATATAACAGTCAACAACGGTTTTACCAGGCTTCCTGTCGATGCGCAGGAAGAGTGTTCGGTTGGGTCTTATGATACTTATATATTTTCCTAATTACTTAGATATCGGTTATGCTATAGGTATTTGTATTGTTTGGTATAGTTCGACAAAGGGAGCAAATGAAATTGCATTAAGAGGAGAGAACAGAGGTCAGTGAATATTCAGATTATTCAGAAACAGATTAGAGAAGAAACAGTGTGTTTTCAGGTATAACAGGAAGAATATTCAGTTAAGTCTTATAATACTTATATATTTTCCTAATTACTTAGATATCAGTTATGCTATATTTGTATTATCCGATACAAATCGATAAAGAGAACAACAGACAGTAAACAGTAAAACGGATAGTAAAACAAACAGTAAAACATTGCAGTAGGTAATATCGTTGTGGTGATTTATCAGGTAATCAGATGAATTTATCAAGGCATTCTGAGTGGACAGGGATGGCTGTAAGGGGCGGTTGGAGGCCATTCGCGGGGTTTCACCCCATATTCAAACATCGTGGGCTTTTTGCCCTATATTCAGACGGCTATGGGCACGTTGTCCATTTGTGGGTATTTTGCCCCATAGGTATTCATATAACTATGAAACATTCTAATCATATATTAAAACATCGTTGGTTTTTTACCCTATATTTAGACAGCTATGGGCACGTTGCCCATTTGTGGGTATTTTGCCCCATAGGTATTTCATATAACTATGACACATTTCAGTTTTGGAATGTGATTCAGAATTCAGATAATTCGTGACCTTACATGATTATGTATGGTTCACGACATGACATGACATGTCATGCCCATAGCCGTCTGAATATAGGGCAAAAAGCCCACGATGTTTGAATATGGGGTGAAACCCCGCGAATGGCCTCCAACCGCCCCTTACAGCCATCCCTGTCCACTCAGAATGCCTTGATAAATTCATCTGATTACCTGATAAATCACCACAACGATATTACCTACTGCAATGTTTTACTGTTTGTTTTACTATCCGTTTTACTGTTTACTGTCTGTTGTTCTCTTTATCGATTTGTATCGGATAATACAAATATAGCATAACTGATATCTAAGTAATTAGGAAAATATATAAGTATTATAAGACTTAACTGAATATTCTTCCTGTTATACCTGAAAACACACTGTTTCTTCTCTAATCTGTTTCTGAATAATCTGAATATTCACTGACCTCTGTTCTCTCCTCTTAATGCAATTTCATTTGCTCCCTTTGTCGAACTATACCAAACAATACAAATACCTATAGCATAACCGATATCTAAGTAATTAGGAAAATATATAAGTATCATAAGACCCAACCGAACACTCTTCCTGCGCATCGACAGGAAGCCTGGTAAAACCGTTGTTGACTGTTATATCCGAAAACACACTGTTGCTTCTGCTCTGATCTGTTTCTGAATAATCTGAATGTTCACTGATTTCTGTTCTCTGTTCTAATGCACCTTCTTTTGTTCTCTGAAAATTATTTAGTTTTTTCGTAATGACAGCCCGCCAAAAAGCATCAACTTTTTTCTGGCCAGTGTTATTATGACATATATAACCTACAAATCGATTACTCACTCGAGTAAAAATAAAATCGATATGATGCATTTTAATATTATTATGAATTTGATTATTTAAATTCGAGAACTGATTACAGTTCGAGACACTGCCCCGACGCAAGAATTATGAAATACACATGTGTTATGATTTAGTTCAGCATTCTAAACCCTGCTGTAGATTTTGAGTAGACTATTCAATTTGCTGCACTATGTTCTGAACAGCTTGATAAGCAGTTTGTTGACTTAGACTCAAACTCTGTTTCATTGCTATGTCCTGTTAATTTAGCTGAAGCTGTTGTTGATTATGAAACAACGCACTGAATCAAAATTTTGCTGATGTTTTCAATAAACGTAAGCAGATACGTCTATTCTGGATAACTGAAAAGTATCAGTAATATAACAACTTAATATATCTAATATCACAACTTTCTCCAGATGATGTTAGCATGTTTGGTTTGTGCTGACAAATAACGACTGAAAAAGGACTAAAAATTTGAGCTATTCCAATTTGTTGCTACTGGAGGTACAGCTTAATAGAGGGCAATTAGGCTCTCACCTGAATATCCTGATCTGCGACTGAAGAGGTCGAGGCTGCTGATATCATCGACAGCTCCCTGATATGCGTCAGCGTATAGTTTACCTCTTTGAACTCTTGATTAATGTTCTCCAACCCCCGAAGCTCGTCAACAAGGAAGAACTCTTAATTGTACTGAATAATAACCTGGAAGGCATCCACTAGCTGTGGATAATGACGCCTGGATTGCTTCTGCGCCACTGATAGCACGATTGTTGATTTATGTTCTATAACTGTTGCATATGAATTGGTTAATATACGATATTTATTTGAAAACTTGGTCTTAACTTTTAGCAAATGGTTGGTATTCATTCTAATAACAATACTTACTGACTATTTCGAATATGTTTACACTGAATTTTTGCAATATAAATTGAAGTAAAACATAATAAAATTTGTACCCCAAAAACATAAAATCAATGAATTAATACTTTTCGAAACTCTTAAATGAACTGACTTACAACAAACTTAACAACTCAATTCAACTGATCTGATTTCTGATTTGTTGATAACTGGTATAGTCAATCTGATTTAATGTTGATAACTGGTATACTCAATCTGATTTAATGTTGATAACTGGTATAGTCAATCTGATTTAATGTTGATAACTGGTATACTCAATCTGATTTAATGTTGATAACTGGTATAGTCGATCTGATTTAATGTTGATAACTAACATGGTCAATCCAATTTGATGTTCATAACTGTTATGGTCAACAGTTACATGGTCTATCCGATTTGATGTCGATAACATTAACAACTGGCTTCGTCCTTCTGATTTATCAACTGATTTGGTTGATCTGATTCGCAAATAATCTGGTCAATCTGCTTTGACAACTGATTTGGTCCATCTCATTTAACTACTTATTATTGGCCCATCTGATTTGAGTCAACTGATTTAACAACTGTTATTGGCCCATCTGATTTAAGTCAACATTATTGGCCCATCTGATTTGAGTCAATTGATTTAACAACTGAATTGGTCCATCTAATTAGGTCCATCTGATTTGATGTCAACTATTCTGTATCTACTGATTTCGTACTGAGTATCATAACACTAAATTACATGTTCAAGATATCCCAGCACCTCCACCATGTCGTGAACCATACATAATCATGTAAGGTCACGAATTATCAAGGCATTCTGAGTGGACAGGGATGGCTGTAAGGGGCGGTTGGAGGCCATTCGCGGGGTTTCACCCCATATTCAAACATCGTGGGCTTTTTGCCCTATATTCAGACGGCTATGGGCACGTTGTCCATTTGTGGGTATTTTGCCCCATAGGTATTCATATAACTATGAAACATTCTAATCATATATTAAAACATCGTTGGTTTTTTACCCTATATTTAGACAGCTATGGGCACGTTGCCCATTTGTGGGTATTTTGCCCCATAGGTATTTCATATAACTATGACACATTTCAGTTTTGGAATGTGATTCAGAATTCAGATAATTCGTGACCTTACATGATTATGTATGGTTCACGACAAACGTCTATTTCTCTCAATATCCAATAAAATATGGACCACGCAACAAATTTTCTTAACAACGCCAAGAAAAGGAGATTGTGAATTCAATTATGATTTCCGCGGGAATCGAACCCAGTACCGTCATTGTAATTAAAACAACAGCTCAGTACATTAGTAAGAGGATCTCGTTCCAACGAGGTCTCGCTTCGATTGTATTGAACTTGTTAAGGGTGGTGTCTGTTAATTTTCTTTAGCATTGGCTCCGATTTCTGGTCCTAATTTTATTTTAAGTTTAACGTACGTACGTACGTACGTACCTGTCATTTTCTTATCCACCGGAAAGAAAAGGGACGGATGATTGACAACTGTTCATTTTAAAATGAATGAATAAACCGGGCGAATAAAATAGGCAGATCGCTCATATGCTACCCGTTTGACGTGCGCTGTCAACTTAATTCTGTCAGGTCATTGGCCAACATAAAATTTTGGAAGGGTTTTTTAAATTTTTGCCTAAAATTGGCGTGTGTTCCATAAATTTTGTGCCTGTCGATTATCCGTCCCATAGTTTTTCAGCGGGTTTAACTTAAAATAAAATTAGATGATGTGTACAGGAATCAGCGCTATTGATGGTTTCAGTTTCTTTGTGATAGTTTAAATCACTTATGTTAAAGAATTGTGGACCTTGTAAAAAATGGACAATAAAAGAGAAATCAAAATCTAAAAAAAATACTTTTTTCTTTTCCATGTAAGCTCATCTGTTGCACGTGTGAAGTGTATATTGACCAACTTGGAGATGTCCTTAAATAAGTTTAGTACGAGCTACCCCAAACCAGCGCGTGTGTATGATTGATCAATGTGTAGGAAGAAAAAGCACTGTCAGGATCGAAGCAAATATAATTCCATACTTAGTAGAAAAGCAGAGATTCTTATCCGGTAGGCGTGAGTTTATATATGTATGTGGGATATAGAATAAAAAAGGGGTTTTCTTTTATTAAAATGGATTTGCTCTTGACTGTATTTGTATTTAAATCCAACTGCCCCTTACATTTATATACTTTATTGCACTTAACAACTAGTTACATCACAAACATGAAACAAGGGAGGACTTATCTCTAAGATAGATATCTTCCAGCCAACCCAGAGGTATTATAAGAATACATTCCGATGACAAACCAATAATAGACAATTACCTTATCTTTTTAAAACTTCTTTCCGTCCCATTGATTAACCAACTTTCAAATAAACAACCAAATCCCCATTCATTAACCTTCCATAGTATTATAACTCTTATTTTCTACTCACTTTCCTACATGTATGTATCAAAAAGTATTATTTCAGGTCTAACATTTCCCTTAACTTATCTCGCTCACCACAGCAGATCTTCAGCTTCTCCGTGCCAATGATTAAAGTTTCTTTTTCCCCTATTTAAGTTCAGCCCACTGTGCCCTGTGCCACTAACTTGCATTGGTTTGAAATTGAATCATTTATTCAATGCATTGCGCGAAACTTTTAAAATACAATTTATTTTTAAACTTAACTCGTTTCGAGTTTTGAAAGAGTTTTTGCGGGTATCGATTCTAACAGACATAAATTCATTACCGGCTCCATTGCTCAAGTGGTTGAGCATCGAGCTCATGATCCGGAGGTCCCAGGTTTAAATCCCGGTGGGGATACATCAAAATTCACTTTGTTATTCCTGTAATGTCCTAACGGAACTAGGAAGAGTTTCAAAGCGATTACATAGACTTTGAATTCTGTGAATCGAACCCAAAACCTCCAGATCGGGAGTCGATCGCTCTAACCGCTAACCCTATGAGCCGTTCTGAGCAGTCTGAGTCTGAAATTTTTATAAATACTACTTACCTTCGGTACCTTTCTTTCGAAAGTTATGTAGTATTTGTAAAAAATCCTTCGAAAACCCTGCAGTATCCAAATGGCAGGCAAACTGTTACATTACTGCATTAATAACAATAAATGTTTAATGTAACACGAGGGGATAACGTTATAACGGTGGTTATTTAAAACGGTTATCGTTATCCGGCCGTTATTTTGGCTATTTAGCGTTATAACCGTTTTCTCAATTGGTCTCGTACTGATGGACCTAAGTGTTGGGTCGTAAAATAATTGTTTTATTGTTATTATTTTGATGAGACATCGTTTTGCACGTAACAGGTGCAAATATACTTTTATTGCGCGAATTTTTTTTGAGAAAATTATAGTGAGGATATTCAATATTCTTTATTTGCTATGATGGTGTACAAGTAGGTACGTTACGTACGAGTTTCAGATCACAGACCTTTCGGGCACAACAAAATAGAAGTTTAAAAGAGAGAAGGAAGCTTTTCAAATAGTAATATAAGTATCATTAAGGTATTCAAATCTGTAGTAGGTTTTACGTAAAGAAACATTTTTATATTATTATTAGTAATATTTATTAATTAGAAGTTGTTTTTTTTTTTTAATGAAGATTTTGTCAATTTTACTTCTTTTAATATGTTTATTATACATTTTGATGGACATCACATGTGGGCTAGAAGAATGTAGAATGTACATTATAAAAACGAAATTATAATGAAAAAAAAAATCCAATAGTAACCAGACTTGATGAGTCCCGGCATTGATATCACAACACACACGAGAGAAGAAGAAAAATAACATAAATGCTTAAGTAGTTATTGATATAAATCGAAAAGAATAATGAGATATTTTCTTTATTGTGTTAGACAAGCTTCTGGGGGTTTAAAAAAGCCACATCGAAACAATTTATCCAAAAAAGCAATATTGCAATTTGACATTTGCGCATATAAAAGTAAGTGCGTAATGCAAAGAAATGTTAAACAGCAATATTGCTGTTTTAGTTGAATTGCTTTGATATGGCCTTTTTAACCGTCCAGAGAATTTTTGTGAACTCTTTTTTATATTATTTTTTGCATGTGGTGCTCGCCTATAATAAGTAACGTAATTAGATTAAATCAATTAATTAATGGTAATGTATATGATGCACGAGTAATAGCAGAAACTGTTGGTCCGCCAAATAAGTAAATATATAGTAGGCTATGTAGTTACTCTACATTTAGATCTACTATAATAACTCTACTTAATTTCAAAACTGTTAACACTTTCACGGATATTAACCACCTGTCATTGATCTTTCATTCATAATAATTATGACACTTGGAATCGTGTCCGTGAAAGTATTAAGTACTTACTAATAAGGACTAAATATTTTTTTTGAAATACGACTCCTAAATACTTCCCTATTTTTATAGTTATTTTTAGGAATCCGCACAAAAATTCCGTCCGCCCGTCCGTCTGCTACAAGGTTTTTTCTAATCAACCGTGATATTCAGATAGTTGAAACTTTCATAGATGATCATAGATGATGTATTTCTGTTGCCGCTATGGCAACAAAATATATTGAAAAACAGAATAAAATAAATATTTAAAGTCGTAAGACCGAAAGTCCTTTTTAAATCCAAACATCATTGTTTAACTATTGTGTCTGGCAATCTCGGCCTTAAGAGATTAAGGGGCTCTGATACAAGAAACATGAAAAAAAAATTATTGTTTTCAGTTCCTTAAATTTGCGACGGAAAATTCCACTTGATATCAACTCACAATCATGGCCTGAATCATCTCTCAAAGTTTTCGTTTCGGTGTTACTAACACCTGTGTACAGTCATGAACAATATCATGTACCCACTTTAAAACCCTGTCGCACTGTCATATTTGACATATTTTAATGAGACTTACGGTTTAATTTGTCAAAAAAGTTAATGTGACATGGTTTCAAAGTGTATACATATTAATACTCATGACCGTACTGTACTTACGTGATGCAATTATTTCCAGGCTTCATTCCAGACCCTACCCTTCATGTAGTACCCATCATCACCAGCCGTATGACGCTCACTGCTGGGCATAGGCCTCCCCCAAGGATCTCCACGACGATCGGTCCTGCGCTGCCCGCATCCAGCGGCTTCCCGCGACCTTCACCAGATCGTCGGTCCACCTTGTAGCGGGCCTACCCACTGAGCGTCGCCCGACACGTGGTCGCCACTCCAGAACCTTTCCGCCCCATCGGCCATCGGTTCTCCTCGCTATGTGTCCTGCCCACTGCCACTTCAGCTTTGCAATTCTCCGAGCTATGTCGGTGACTTTAGTTCTCCTGCGGATCTCCTCATTTCTGATTCGATTCATGACTATTTAGATCGTACTGGGTACGTACGATCTAAATAGTCATGAATAAACTTTAGTAGGTTATACCACAGGTTATACGAAACAAGCGTACACCGACGTACAAATGAACTGCTTGTCCGGTTGATTGATTTATCGCGCGACTAGCGACGCCCCGCGGACGCACGTGTCGTCATTTAATTAATTTGCCGAAGCCCAATACTGTGTTAACCGCTACCCCGTCGTCGCTTTATCCGCTCGTCCTATGGGAAAAGTGAGTTTTATTTTTGAGACTGTTTCGTTTAATCCTCCCTGTTTTACCTACATTCAATTCATACTTGTTAAGGGTCTAGTCAGAGTCAAAAATCGGGATGTGTAATAAGTTACCTGGGAGTATATTCATTTTTTTTTTTCAAATTCAAATTATTTATTTCAGATTAATTTTCATAATTATAAGTACTTACATTAGATTAAATAAATTAAAATTAAATTAAATTATATAAAATGAAATAAAATTAAAATTATAAATGTCCTAATAAATAAAATAAAATTAATATTATTAATAAAAATGAAATAAAATACATGAAATAGCAACTGGGAGAAGTTTTCAAAGGTATTGAAGCAATTCATCAAAAAAAGCAATATTGCAAATAGACTTTTGCGCATAATAAAGTAAGTGCATAATGCCAACAAAAATATCAAGTAAAAAAAGCAATTATTGCTTTTTTAGATGCAAAAGATTAACGTTATGGTAATAGGAACAAAAAATGCATTTTAAATGTAAAAAGTTTTTTATTTACATTAAAATCTTATTCTGTCTAGTGCATGGTTTTAATGATGCCGTTAAACTACAGAGATTTGTATCTACTCACATAAAATGGTAAGTAAGTAGTCCATTTTGTAATTTAAGTGTAAGTGTAGTATAGTTTAGTGTAGTGTAGTGTAGTTCGTAGTAAGTATGTATATGTGTGTCGTAGATTTTACCTGAATAAACTTTTTTATTATTATTATTAAGTAAACGATCTATTGTTAAAAAAATATATTTTTATTTTTGTAAAAACATCGCTCTTACTATCATTCGGCAGATTATCTTGTACATCGTAAATGTAAGAAATTTTGCAGTTTTCCTTCATTTTACTTTTTAACTAAAACTGCACCGGATAACTCCGCAATATATTTTCTTTCGCAGAACAATTTTAAGACATTTTTCATTTTCCCCATCGCTCCTGTCTTCATTTCCATCTATTATGGCTACCCTATTTGCTTGTTGGGTAAATTACTACAATACAGCTGGTTTAGACTTCCTTTATGCAAATATACTATCGAATTAAAATACTAGAATTGCAATAATATAACACGAAGTAAACATAATATGGGCTCACGACTATATCCCAATGGGGTAGACAGAGGTACATCAATTGCAAGATGAAATAAGTACCCACACCTCACCGACCTTTCTGTTATACCAACGTGATTATAATATCATCATGATTATATCGATGTAAGTTATTAAATGGAATCCCATAGTCTCTGCTTACCCCGGTGGGAAATAGGCGTGATTTTATGTATGTGTACGTATATAGTAAGTTGTTAGAATATGTCTTTTATTTATCCGGCTATATACTGAAAACAATTTGGGCTGCTTTATGTAACTTATTGTAAGTTGGCTTCAAATACCTTTTTTGACGTGACTTATTGTAGATTTGCCGCAAATGGTATAAACTACACATCGAATCTGGCCTTGTTAACCCCCCAGTTATATCTTCAGGGTACGTAAAGCGAACCCCTTCTAGTACGATAGTAGCCAGAAAGTTCTGATATAACCTTTCCTTTCAGATTTCTCCACAATTGAATAACTAATTATTCTATTTGTGTGTTAATTGCTCTCTTTACTTGGTCTCGTAAAGAGTGAAGTTGTAGAGCTGTAATTGTTATGCTTCTGACAGTTTAAGTACCTAGTTGTTTAAAAAAATGCCGTGGTAGTCCAGTTGCTAGAACGCTTTGATGTTTAGTAAAAAGTAACTGATTTGACTTGTTGAAAACTATCGTACTGTGTATTGTACGATGATTTAGTAGAGTCCCTATTGTATAATTATGCTTTCAGCATAACATTGACCTAACCGAGCATCGATCTCGGAGCCTCTGGTACGGTAGTACAGGTGTCTAATTATACTACCACAAATCACCTAAAGATTTAGTAACAGAATTTTCAGTAGCAAAATAAAAATTCATCGAAGGAAACTTACAAGTCGACGGTCAAATAGACAATACCAATTTCGCTAAATTTTACGGCCTATTTCGTAAAATGTGCAATAGATCATTTCCCCTACCATGCGTTCTCGCACGAAACCCCCCCGAGTGAGAAGTCACGCGACAAAGTCAACTAGAATGACAGTTACGAGTGACGTTTTCCATGCGTTTCGAGTTAAAAAAATAACATACAAAGGCAGAGTTTTGAAACAGTCTAGACGGAAAATTATTGGCTACGAACAACAGCTTTCATCAGAAATTCTTAACTTCTGAAGCACTATTTTGTCACGATATTGTTTTTGCTTTGTTTTGTTTTTATTTTTAAAGCTTACATTCCCCTTCAACTATGTAGTAGCAAAACGGGAATTTAATTGTTCAGTCTGTATTTTAAACATTAAATAAACTAGTGATTTTAATTTCACACACAATAGAAAGAACACAAAAAAATACCAAAGAAAAGTAAAAAAAATATTTCGGTCTAACAGAAAGCTCGATGAGGAGGATACTTGGTTCTTGCGATGGATGTAGTTAAGAGACTTTTTGTAATTAATTCTTTTTATTTTGGTGCAATAAAGTGTATTTGTATTGTATTGTATTGTATTGATGTACCTCTGACTTTGACTGATTAATAACTACTTACTTCTTTCTTACTTCTTTTTTTGTTCGGATTACGAGTAGCTCTTAAAAATATAATTAATACAAGCATTCCAGCACATATCAAAGGCTTTTTTTATGCTCTTCGAACCTGTGAAGTACTGTTTGTTTGTGTCTGTAATGAAAATGAACTTACGGCCAATAATTTTAAAGGCCAGTTTCTAATGCACGGTAATCTGAAAAAAAATCCGTCATAGCTTACAGTAGACTTGTAGTAGGGCCCTGCACATTTTTTTTACCGGACCTTATTTATGCACCATTTCCGCGCCGGGGACTTTGACAAATGCCTGCAATTTTTGTTCCCGTACATTCCACCTCCTTTCTATACCCGTTTAGTTATTTATTTCATTTACTTGTTAGTGGATGCTAGGAAGTCGGCTCCTGTTAACGAGGTAAATACAAATACCAAGGAATTTAAATGAAGAACGCTGAACGCTGTTTAAAATTTTGTATGTGGCAAATTGTTTCAAATGTGGACAGGGGCGAAACAGAGAAATAAAAGAATTTGAAGCTGCTTACCAGGTGAGTCTTGCCAATGAGACGTAAGGGTTCTTACAGACGAACTGCAAGTTGTGAACGGCAGAGGCTACTTCAGCCGTCGCCACCTGTCACAACTTGCAGTTCGTCTGTAAGAACCCTTAAATAAATTATACAGGGTGTTAGTGACATCGTAACGAAAATTTTGAGGGATGATCAAGACCATGATTCTGAGTTGATATCAAGTAATTTTTCCGTAGCAAAAGTATGTAATTGAAAATAATTAAAAAAAAAACAATAAAATTTTCATGAATTTTCTAACAGGAAATTCCACTTGATATCGAGTCAGAGTCATGCTCTGAATCGTCCCCCTCAGTATCCGTTACGGTGTCACTAACACGCATACCTACTTGTATAGCTAGCTACCTGTACGTACTTGTACGGGGTGTAAGTAACATCTCTTGGCCCTTTTAATTTTTTTCTTTTATTCCGTGTTTTATTATTAGTCGTAAATTCCTGAGTAGGTAAGTAATAATCTAAATAATAGTAAGTACAATCAATCAATCAAATATCATCATCATCATCATCATCAGCCCATTAACGTCCCCACTGCTGGGGCACGGGCCTTCCCTATGGATGGATAGGGAGATCGGGCCTTAAACTACGAATAAATAATAAGTCAGGAAGAGTAATTATGAACAAACGCCGGCGAAATATTGACCCCACGACATTCTAAAAGGTCGTAAATCCATAAAACCAATCAGTAGCGATTCCGTGACGCGCTTCATTGCGACAAGCGCTGTGATTGGTTATCAACAGGCATCGTAATAGAGGTTGGTGCGTGTGTTTCCGGGGTTCTCAAATCAAGGATGTTGTTATGCAATGCATGGGTGAGTATAAGTAAAAAATGGACGAAACTAACGGCGAATTTAATAATTTTCAGTGTTTTGTATTTCGGATGAGGCGTGTTGCTGAATTATGTATTCAAGTAGTATTATTATATTGCATGTTTTGTGTTTTGAATTAATTGGTATTTAGTAAAAACAACTATTCAATACTTCAATTTTTTACTTGGATGATATAGAAATATAATTACAATGTGACTTATTATTTACTTATTATTTACTGGAATAGGATAGAAGCCGATCATCCTCTCTTCTTTTGTAACGAACTGCTTTTATCCATTTTTGCAGTCGGTTTTCATTTTTGGGGAAAATAAAAAAAGGAAATTTCGATATGACTAAATAACAGAAAAACTTATATTTTGCTAGAAATTGTTAGTATTACTTGACTGCCCAAGTAGCAATCAAGAATTGTGATTAAGTCATATATGTCTAAACTTTAGCTAAAGTGAGATTTATCCAAATCAAATAGGACTTATTAGGACTTCATAAATTCATTTCCTTCTTTAATACTATATAGTTTTCAACAAATCCTACTTTAGATAATTTAGAATACACAAAACCAAGTTAAGTATTCACAAAACTATTTAGTCTTATCTCAGCCTACTGTTAAGTCTACAAGTATTCTTTTACTTTACTTAGATTATTTAAAGGCTCACTTAACACTAAATTGATTTAGTGAAGTATCAGTTTAGTCTTGTAAAGTAAAAATTGATTGTCTAGATATACTTAAGGCAATTTTTATTATTTGTTGCTCTTATACAAGACTGTTTTATTCGTTTTTGACTACAATAAGTAAAACATAAGAAAAGTCTATTCAATGGACGATAAAATCGAAATAGAAGCAAGCAGAAAGATGGATGAAGTCCAAATAATAAAAGGATCTGGTGGTTTTCGAAGGCAGAATATTAAATACAGAAAATTAACCTGTGATAATGCACATCCCACTGTTTTTGTTAGCGATGCGATATCTTCTTCATTGCCATCATTTTTTTATATCGATTGGTATAACACAATTATTTAATTTTGGCAAAAAAATCGTAAGTTCCTGTTTTTCAAATCCGATCCAGCGTGTGGCGGCCCAGGTACCTACGTCTCGCACAAATCTTCTCAAAAATGACTAAGCTAGTCTAACCTAGTCTAAGCGCACGGCAACACTACACCATGAAAAATCGAGTTTTATATTAAAACCTGCTAAGTTCAAATATAAAATTACCTATTAGTTACCGCTACCTATTAGTCTAATAATAAATAAATCCAATCAAAAACATAAATGTGAAATGAGAGCCAAGTTCAATATTATGATAAATGCTTTGGTTGTTGACTTCAACGACAAAAGAAGTGAGATCTAAATGGGTGCCAAGTTCAATGGTCAGTCCTGAAATTTATTTATAAGTAACAGTATAACATATCATATCTTCTTATAACATAAGATAATATATTGTAGCCTAAGGTATGTCTTATTGTAGGTAAGTACATATCTTCGTAACGCGTGGGTCCTTTTAAAAGGACAAATTCAAAACTAAAAGTCGACTTTATAGGTATAAAACATTTGAATACCTATTGAACTCGTTTAAGATTCACGTTAAGTTAAAAAATAATAATATGCCAGTAAAATGGATGAGAGTTGTGTTGTATCGTGGGCGAAAAGCTGACAACCTATCACCGCTAAACACATGTTCCAATTTGCTTACCTACCCTTAAAGTACTTCTCGAATGTGGCATCAAGTGGTTTTATGATCACTTAGTGCTCTGCCTACCCCGATAGGGCATATAGGCGTGATTGTATGTTATGTTAAGTTAATCTACATACCTACCAAAAAAGACCGGCTGTCATGAGTTTTGATTACTTACTGATTCTTACATCTATAGTTAGGTACAGGCACTAATTAGGTATTTATGTTAAGCGTTCATGATAGAATCTAATTATTAAAAAGTTTCCAGATTTTTTATTTTTTCCTTTATATTCATCTAATTACCTATCTGCATACCAAATTTTAACTCTCTAGGTCATCTGGAACTGGGTTAGAGTTTTGATAAAAATGAGTCAGTCAGTCAGTCAATGATAAAAATGAGGATTTTGGACATTAATATCTAAATAACCGTTTGAGATAAGCTTATGAAATTTAGAACACTTATATGTATCTCACAAGTCTCAATATATGAGCCAAATTTGATACGTTTATGTGAAATAGTTTTTGATTTATGAGGGGGTCAAAAGTGGCTCCAAATGGTTCGTGTAATAATACACACGGTGCGGGTCGCCAGTTCTATTTCTTGAACTTGGCTTGACACGCTATCGCGTGTCTAGATACTTTTCTTTCTTCTTTCATTCTTTCTTTTAATAATTTTTAAAATGTACCTATTTTTAACTAAGCTTTATTCACAATCATAAACAAAACATATCTATTTTAAGTTTTGTGTATGGTTAAATGCATAAAGTGGGCATTAGATTCGATTCCTTTGTTTTTTTAGCTTGATAAAGACATCGGGAATTTGGCCGCCTTTTTTAACAATAATGTTTTAGGTGGGATTAGAAACTAACGCGCACACACACGACGTTAATCAAATTGCAAGGGTTCTTCGTATATACTATATTCAACGGATACTCGTTAATTTTTACAATAATCACATTGTTTCCGTTGGAAATTAGAAGCGCGGTGATCGTACCTACTTTGCGTCAGCGAACCATGTAGGTACCTATGAGAATGTATGCGCGGAGACTCATTAGCAAATTGAGTTTATGTTTGTTAGTTCCAATTGTGATAAATATTAAATAATTAAGTAAATCACATTCCTATCCAAGTAAGAACTCAGCATAACAATATTTTTTTATCTTCCACGAGTCGAAAAACTTACCTCTCAAACAAACCTACTTTCCATAGGTTTTAAGCTTGTTCGATTTTAATTGTTACTTGTTACATAGATGATTCTGGCACAGAATAAACAAACATGATTTTACGACATTACTTTACTAAATCAAAATAGAGGATCACTTTAGATATAAGAGTTTTAAGTAGGAATTCACTAAATACTTTTTGTCTTAAGTTGGTATACTCCTAGACAATTGAAGTAAAATTTATCTTAACTAGTACTTGATGAAGTGCAACTTGACTTTATTTTTCTAAACTGATTCTTACGAAATCAATTGTTTCTAAAGTCTTACTTCATTTAGAAAAATATTACTTAACGCCATTTTGCACTTACAGGAAGAAACATGTAATATTTTTTTGACAATATTATCGTCAAAAACTGAAGCAAATTAATATACACTTCTCATCAAAAAAATCGAAACACTTCCGTTTTCATTGTTTCTGTCCGAATTTAACACAAAAAAGAATTCATACGATGAAAAAAAAATACATAAATGTATAGCTGGCAGTTTGGCCATTACAGTAATAAGCGAAAATTCTAAATTCAAAATTAGAATTTCATTTGTTTATCTTATAAACGAAATGAATCACTGTTTTGAGACAAATGTGTGTTTAGGGTTGGAGTACATTTAGCGTTTAAAAACTAAAAATTGGCGCCTATCCTTAAACTTTTTGTTTTTTATTTCAATACTGTGACTTTGGGACGTCTGAAAAAAGGTTTTTTTCTAAAACG
Organism: Pectinophora gossypiella; assembly: GCF_024362695.1. Taxonomy (NCBI): domain Eukaryota; kingdom Metazoa; phylum Arthropoda; class Insecta; order Lepidoptera; family Gelechiidae; genus Pectinophora; species Pectinophora gossypiella. Next base: position 3,126,923 of record NC_065410.1, on the reverse strand, counting down.
TATGGATACTTCGCCCACAGAAGCTGCCCAAGTTGTGGCATTGCTGGATTCTGGCCTTAGTCAGCGTGTTGTGGCTGCAAGACTGTATCTAAGCCTGTCATCTGTTCATAGAGTCTATAAACGTTATCGGGAGACTGGTTTGTTCACGCGCCGTTCAGGATCTGGCAGGAATCGGGTCACTTCTGAGCGAGATGATCGATTTATTGTAACAACTTCTTTAAGAAATCGACGCCTTAACGCTTTTCAACTGCAGCAGCGGCTTCGTGTTGTACGAAGGGTGGCTGTAAGTGACTCTACAATTAGAAGAAGGTTGAAGGATCGTGGACTGGTACCGCATAAGCCAGCAAATGGGCCGAAATTAACTGCAGACCATCGAAGAGCGCGCCTTAACTTTGCACGTGAGCACCTAAATTGGTCATACCTACAGAACCGCCACCATAGCTGACCTTTTCTTCAATGCAGCATTGTGCATAGCGTTCTCCGTCTCTTCTGTAGACCTTGTTCCTTCCGTCGTTACCATACAGCATAATTTTACACTCATCAGAAAAGAGAACTTTGCTCCACTGTAGGTATGACCAATTTAGGTGCTCACGTGCAAAGTTAAGGCGCGCTCTTCGATGGTCTGCAGTTAATTTCGGCCCATTTGCTGGCTTATGCGGTACCAGTCCACGATCCTTCAACCTTCTTCTAATTGTAGAGTCACTTACAGCCACCCTTCGTACAACACGAAGCCGCTGCTGCAGTTGAAAAGCGTTAAGGCGTCGATTTCTTAAAGAAGTTGTTACAATAAATCGATCATCTCGCTCAGAAGTGACCCGATTCCTGCCAGATCCTGAACGGCGCGTGAACAAACCAGTCTCCCGATAACGTTTATAGACTCTATGAACAGATGACAGGCTTAGATGCAGTCTTACAGCCACAACACGCTGACTAAGGCCAGAATCCAGCAATGCCACAACTTGGGCGGCTTCTGTGGGCGAAGTATCCATACGTTTTAGAAAAAAAACCTTTTTTCAGACGTCCCAAAGTCACAGTATTGAAATAAAAAACAAAAAGTTTAAGGATAGGCGCCAATTTTTAGTTTTTAAACGCTAAATGTACTCCAACCCTAAACACACATTTGTCTCAAAACAGTGATTCATTTCGTTTATAAGATAAACAAATGAAATTCTAATTTTGAATTTAGAATTTTCGCTTATTACTGTAATGGCCAAACTGCCAGCTATACATTTATGTATTTTTTTTCATCGTATGAATTCTTTTTTGTGTTAAATTCGGACAGAAACAATGAAAACGGAAGTGTTTCGATTTTTTTGATGACAAGTGTATATTTCTGTTGTAGTAACAATTACTGCGTTCAGCTGTCACATATTAATAGAAAATGAATTTCTCTATATATATATGTCACCATTTTTTTTATTTGCTAAATAATCAATCCAAATTTTATTATTATTTTTCTGGTATATTAAAGGCCCTTCTGTTTTTTAACACTTTCTATCGATTTTACACGAGAAACAATCATGCGTTTATAATTTCCTGTATGTGAAACGGCAGAATAACCTTTTGTTAAAACAACTTAACAAATATTTTAGACGCCATTTTCTTACAGACTTCATTTCTTGTGTTAATATAAATGTTCGCCATTATATTCTAAAATAAAGACGCGTGAAGTAAAAATCGTTTTAGTATGACCTGAAGTTTTACTTCGTTAAGTTACAATTGACTCAGTGCAATTCAATCCTATAGTCTTAACTAAGTATTGTAGATATCTTCAAGTATACATTCTTGGTATTAAGTGATACTACAAGAATTCTAAGTTTAGAATATGCAAGAACATTGTCTAAAGTAGGGTTTAAGTCTGACTTAGCGTTGTCTTAAGTCTGTCTTGTATAAGAGTTAAAGTATGTGCCCACTTTTACTAAACTGTATCTTCAAGATATCTTGAGGGATATCTTGGAGACCTATAAGACTTATCCAAGACAAGGGTTTGATTTAGTCTACTTGCCTTCAAGATATCTACAATTCTCTTTTAAGACAATCGGTTGCTACTTGGGTGCATAGTATTACAAATTATAATTTATCTGAATGCTAGGAACTTCTTGAATAATGCGGACCAAAGTACAATGTGTTTACGAGAACAGAAATGTTATATTTACCGATGATAAGTTATTCCAATTAGCTTTTTGCTGCGCTTTTTTCGTTTCCTACACCAACTAACTACACATGACAACATTTTACATAATATTTCACTGTTTTTTCCATAGAAATATAGCATAAATCGAGCAATGACATAAGTCAGTGACGGCGCGAGGCAGATTGAAGTAGGTGCGAGTAGTCATTTTAAGCCCCGCCCACTCAGTGTACATTTTAGTGGCGTCAAATTATGAGCGTTGTTACTCTTCCTGACTTATTATTTATTCGTAGGCCTTAAACCATCACGCGAGTCCAGTGCGGATTGATGGTTGTTAACGACTGCTAATGCAGCTGGGACCAACGGCTTAACGTGCCTTCCGAAGCACGGAGAAGCTCGAGATGAATACTTTTTTTTTCTGGTCACCCATCCTATGACTGGCCTTTGCGAAAGTTGCTTAACTTCAACAATCGCAGATCGAGCGCGTTTACCGCTGCGCCACCGAGCACCTCTTAATCAAATATATTTTTATGTATTAAAAAAACGAAAATAGTTATAAAAGAGACTAACTAAGTACATGACAAAAGGCGGCTTTATCGCTTAACACAGTGTCACCACTTTTTACAGTGACGTCTCTCAGAGATGTTACTTTGTAACCATGTTTTTATGGCCATTACGAAATTTTATGACAATCCAGCCAACTCAAAATGCCAAATCGTAAAATTTATTTCTGTGGTTTTAAAATCTCTCTAATTTGGTTAGGGTATGACCGTACATTTCGTTTCCGTCTGGTTTCAATTAAAACGCAATAATTTGATGGAATGAAATAAGTTCTTTGTAGGTTGATTTATGGGGCTGTTAATTAGTTACAAGTTAAGCAGTGTTTTAGTAAGGCCATAGAATAAGGAGCTACGTGTAGAACGGCAACTCTCCGCTTCCTAACAGCATTTGAGCTAGGTATACGTATATTATATACGAGACGGCGATACTGCTGGACGTGAATAGAGGTGGTGAAAGATATGCCCGTATTTCAGGTTATAGGTAACCTTTATCAATTTTATTTCTTAACTTCCATAAAATTTCCATAAGCCAAAGATGCCTGGTTTCTGAAAGGGCGGGTAGAAACAACAAAAAACCTAAAAAAACCTTTAATAAACCTTTCTAACCCGAGATAACATTATTTGAAACTTAAATGAAAAAACTGAAAGTAATCAAATATAAGTACTTCGCAAGTAGAGAAGTTTTATATTCATTAAAAAATATAAAGAAAGCAAAGTTGTTTGAAGACAAAACAATTTCCCTCCTTGTTGGACACTTTGCTTTAATTAAAGTGGAGATTCATGGCAACGGTAATTTCATTGCACCGCCTTACGGCAGCTGGTGTGACCAGGTTTTGGAAAAAAGTTGCAGATGTGCATTCATTGTCCTTTTTAAATTAACATAACATAAGCTTGTGATTGGCATCCACCGCAAGATGGACTACGTACCTACGCCTCACCGACCAACTTCTATTATACCAAAGTGATAGGTGGCGTGGTTTTTAAAATTATAAAATATTATCACTGCGCAGGACTGGAGTCTATTGCGGCTTTGAAATAGACTACTCTAGGCATCACACAGGCGTCAGACAAAGTACTGCGGAGCGGAACGCAAGAGGAAAACCACTGCCCTATTTTTCCTTTAAAAATAGCATGGAGAATGCTACACCGACAGGAATATTATCAGTGTCAGTCATTGATATTGACAGTGACTGTGGTCGTGAGTATCACCAGGTTGCTTCTTGAACGGGAAGTGCCGGTTCATCTCCATGTACCAGATTTGCGCCAATGAGTTATTAATTTATCTTAAGTACAGATTTCACTAATACAGTTGGCTTATTATAAAGACTCCGCACACAGGTCGGCCGAAGTAAAGATAACCTGTCCAGGTGTGGTTTTCTCAACGGATCGGACTGGAGCTGCGTGTGTGGTGTTACGCCACAGACTATGGCTGATCTAACATCTTGCCTCGCGTGCCCTGATACCTGTACGCGAGTGACTGAATGCCACCGAAAATGCTGTCCGAGTGGCAAAATACTGGGCTGAAAAAATCTGAATGCCATCGAAACGATAAGAAGAAGTAGATGACAACACTGCTCACTACCTATCACGTTGGTCTAACAGAAAGCTCGGTGAGCTGTGGATGCTTAGTTCAATTGGGATGTAGCAGTGAGCTTATCCATGTACGTATGCAACTTTGAGCATCCATAATATTAATGAAGGTAGGCAAAATGGCGCGTATTTTGGCAGTTGGTTCGCTGCAGGCGTGAAGCATGAAGCACTTTAAAATTTATGGAGTTTTCGTGTTTCTGCCCCTGCCGGCCGGACGAGGGTTACTTCAGTTGTTCTACGTGAAGTTTGAATATTATTTAGGTAGGCACCTACTTTTATTTATTCTTAAAAACCTATAATTTTGACAATTTTTTTTAACGTGACATATTGTAGATTTTCCGCAAAAGGCATTAACTACTTGGCCGGGCAAGTGGGGAGTGCTAAGGGCTCTCACCCGGTACATTTAAGACAACCAGGCCTGAGGGAGCTCAGACGGGCGGCACAGGGTGTCGTCTGAGAGAATAATATTTGAAAATTTTGACATCACAGACACGCGAGATCTTGTAGGTTTTGTTTGCATTATAATATATTAATTCCTAATTATTTTATATACTTGCCTCTTTGATATTGTGTATATTAGGTTTTGACCACAAGTTACGATGGAATTTAAATAATGTTTAAAGTCCCGCTGTCGAGAACCAATCTTGGTTGGTACTCGCCGGTTACTCGCGCGATGCGGATGCTTAATGCCCTGGCCCAGGACAACCCGGACGTTGACCTGTACAGCTGTTCGGTGGCCAAATTCACAGATGTGGCATTTCGCTATTGTTCTAGTTAAATAATAATAATTGTTATGTCTTATATGTGTTTGTTTCAGTCGAATTAATTTTTACTGTAATGGCTAAATAACATAACATAACAAATACTTTATTGCACAAACAGAAAAAAACAAAATACAAAACAAAAGAGAAATAGAATGTAAATGAAAAATGGAAAAATAAATAAATACTTAATAAAATTAGTCTGGCCAATCACAGGGAAGGATTTTTATCTGTCATTATAGAAAATGGGTTACAAAAAAACAGTTTATTGTATGTTTCTCTCCGATGGTATTCACTTGAAAAGATCATCTCTTTTGCAACACATATCGTGATAAAGATTAAGAAGGGAATTAGGTTGGTTTGGGCACGTAAAGCGGATGAAGGATAATAGAATTGCGAAAGCGGTATATAAAGCGAAAGTTGATGGTAGGGCTGGCAGAGGAAGACCTAGAAGGACTTACATTGACCGAATGGAGACGTCCTTAGAAAAGATTTAGTGCGATCTACTCTGAACCGGCGTGCGTATATGAAGCGATAAATAAATGTGGAGGAAGCAAGAGAATGGTGTCAGGATCGAAGCAAATGGAATTCTATAGTCTCTGCTTACCCCGGTGGGAAATAGGCGTGAGTTTATATATGTATGTATCGTTATAAAAGTAATCAAGAACTCTTTGAAGGTAGTGTGAGGAGCTCGGTGGCGCAGCGGTAAACGCGCTCGGTCTGCGATTGTTGAAGTTAAGCAACTTTCGCAAAGGCCGGTAATAGGATGGGTGACCACAAAAAAAAAGTTTTCATCTCGAGCTCCTCCGTGCTTCAGAAGGCACGTTAAGCTGTTGGTTCCGGTTGCATTAGCAGACGTTAATAACCATCAATCCGCACTGGGCCCGCGTGATGGTTTAAGGCCCGATCTCCCTATCCATCCATAGGGAATTTAAGGCCCGTGCCCCAGCAGTGGGGACGTTAATGGGCTGATGATGATGAAGGTAGTGCATAACATGCATCAAACGGTTTTACATTTTGTTGCTTTTAATTTGGTAGGAGAACTGAAGTTCTGCGTACATAGCGTTCTGTTTTGCCAACCACCGGGTTCACACTGCGAGTGTTTTAGCACGATCCATGCCCTCAGGCCGCGACAGTCCATCCAAAAACCTTTAATTTTTCTTCCATTTTTATTTAAAATTAACAACTTTTAATTCAGAAATGTCCAGTATTTATTTTTACTTACTTTGAGTTTTATGAACTTTTATATTTCTTACAGAAATAAAAGACTGACCTTTTTTCTTAACCTCTTTTGTTTCACGATTAACAACGTTTTCCCTTCATTATCATCTTCCTAGCGTCATCCCTCTTACACAAAGTCCGCTTACCTAATCTCAAGATATGGATGGTCCAGTTTTTTTTACAAAAACGACTGCCTCTCTGACTTTTTGAGCCGCGAAGGGAAAACCAGTCGAAACGCATTTCTCGACGTTTTCTTCTCTCATGTGGGTTGTGAAACCAATGACCGACGCCATCAACCCTGGTGCCAGCGTTGCTATTCAGCACACAAAGGCTCCTGACATGGCTCATGTAACGATTACACATATATTTACTTACGTAAATAGACAACCGGGAACGACTGCTTAGCGTAACTTCTGATTTTTGTGTTTTTTTCCCCACCAGGATTCGAACCCGGGACCTTCGGATCGTGAGTCCAACGCTCAACTACTAAACCACGGCAGTTTATTCCTCGTTCACAACATTCAGTAGAAAACAGATTTCGCCTTCACTCGCAGCTCAAATAAATACTTAAACCGTTCAAATAACTTTAGCAAATAAATATGGAAGCTAAATAAAAAACAAACGCATGTCATTAACCGTTGCTAATGAGAGCTGAGTCAGCCACGGACAGATGGACAAATAAAGATTTATATATAAAACAATGTACGTTAATTGCGCCGCGTCAGGTGAAACAAGCATTTTCGACGTTTGTTTTGTCTCTTTAATTTTGTACGTATAGAAAATACTTTGAACACCATTTTAAAACGTGTTCTGGAATAAAGATGGCTGATACATTTCGAAAATATCATTGATTAGCGACCCGCCCCGGCTTCGCTCGGATGCAATACTGAGAAAAAAAAGAAATTATTAACGACATCACATTAAAAACCTCAAAAATTACAGTATTTCTCCACTATATAATGGATGGTATTATACATATAAACCTTCCACTTGAATCACTCTATCTATTAAAAGAAACCGCATCAAAATCCGTTACGTAGTTTTAAAGATTTAAGCGTACATAGGGATATAGGGACAGAAAAAGCGACTTTGTTTTATACTATGTAGTGATATAACCAAATGAACAGAGGTTCCCAAACTAAGCGGAGCCTGTTTTGAAAAATAACATTTTGCAAGTAATATGCCGTCTGAGAAATGATGGATCTGTCTTGCGTGACAGTTTCATACTAAATGAAGTCCCAATAGGATGTTATGTCGCGTGTTTTTATATCATCATAAGCGATATCGGTAGACGGCAACATAGAGCCGTGGTAGCCCAGTTGGTAGAGCACTTCCCTCTCACTTTGAGGTCGCAGATTCGAATCTAGAACCTAAACCAATGATTGTCGAATTTGTTTCCGAATTCATGTTTGGATCATAAATGATTATCACGTGTTCAGCGGTGAAGGAAAACATCGTGAGGAAACCCACATTCCCGATGAATGCATTTTCGGAGGAATGTTACCTAATCTGTATTGGGGTGGTTTTCCCTTCGCGGGTTGGAAGATCAGACAGGCGGTCGCTTCTGTAAAAAACCGGACCTGACAAATCTTCAGGGTAGGTAAGCGGATTTCGGGTAGTATTATTTTTACCCGACTGTGGCGAAGCAAAAGGGAGGGTTATGCACTATAATTTCCATAGACTTTCAATGTGTATTTTTTTCAGATTTTTCAAAGGAAGATGTTTTTATCATATAGCCTACTGTAGGTTTTGTTTTAATATTCCTCCTCGAAGCCATATTTCTCCGTATTTGAACAACGCATCGATGCTTAATATGGCTTCACGAAGACAACTACATCTTGCATGCTTGGTTTTCGACGTAATCAAGTTTGGACAACCTATTTATCTGCGTAGCAAAATAAAAATGTCTGTGCTTCAGGACAGATACGGGGTCAGGAGTGCTCGTACGCCTCTGGCCGGACATTTACACCGGACGGTGTCTTTCAGGGGTAGTTTCCGCTTCCAAGCTACTAAGTGCTGGAACGACCTTCCACCACCAATCAGGAACCGGAGCTCTAAGGTTACATTCAAAAAGTATTTAAAGAATCACCTACTAGAAATACAGAGGTTAGATATACCAGCGATGTACTTGGGATAGCGGTTGCTGCCTCTTTAGATCACATCTGGGTGCTCCTGGATGTCCGTTTTCGTTTCGTTTTGTTATTATGATTATGAAATTTTATATGTATATTATTACGTTTATTTAATTATCGCACTCACATCACATGCACCATAGCTACACACTGCTTTCACTACTCACTTATAGATCCTTCTTTTAGTGTAATATTTCTTTCTTTTATTGTTTTGTTTCTGCTTTCTATGTGTAACACTGTCGTTTTTTTTTGTACTCTTTATTTATTTTTTAAAATTTATTGTGCGGGTACTCGCGTTTCACCGATCGGCGTGGGTTGAAAATCAGTGTTGCCCTCTGGGTAAATTTTCACTGAACCCTGGCCTTTTTTGGTGAACTGCGGCACCCATATACCTTTATGTTTTCCAACTACTTAAATATTAATGTTAATGTGTGTATATTTTAATGTTGTAAATGTATATGTGTGTCGTAGATTTTACCTAAATAAACTTTTTTATTATTATTATTATTATTATCAATTTGACCCGTACGTATGTAGGTAATATTGTGGGTATTGCAATATGTTCGTATTATGTTAATATTTTCTCTTAACACATGATTGTGCTTCTTACGTGTTGATAAACGATGTACATTTATCAGAAACTACAAAACTTATTGTAATATTTTTCACCATAGGTACTTAACAAAGTAACTTTTAGGAAACTCGAGTATCGACTAAGTATACTAATAGAGGCTTACTAATAAAATAGGCATCTCGCTGATATGCAAGTCGTCTGACGTGTGCTGTTGTGGAAACGGGACAATGCAGGGAGATCATGGTAACATAAAACTTTGTGGATAAAAGTTTACAAAAATGATGTTCTGTGGTAGTACAGTATAGTACCTACAAATAGGCGGCCCTGCTGCTCTGAAGCTATTTCTTCCAGGCGGCCACTTCCAGGAATCGGTCATACAAAGCTTGGCTGTTCAACAACAAAGGATATAAATTAGTTTATATTTATTCTAACGGGTTCTTACCGCGTTTAAATCAGGGATATGAGACTCCCGATATATCGACAATGTTGCAAGTGCCATGATCACGGGATGTCATCGAAATATCGGGAGTCTCAAATCCCTGATTTAAACGTGGTAAGAACCCGTTATTATGGGTTTTAATTATCATAATAACCGCGTAAACTTAAAACAAAGTACACTATATTTAATCCTAATAATAAATTACATATTTCATATTTTAGTATATTGTTATAAGTAAATAATAACACTAATGAATAATAATACACCTAGCCAAATCAAACTTGCTTGCAATCTGCATTGAGTCGCTACAGGCCGAAACTCCTTCAAAGAGGGAGCGTTGGACCCGCCTAACTACCTCGTTAGGTAATCAAATTTGTTTGGCGTGTAGTAACGAGCGGGACTCAGCCGCCAGTCTGAATCGTGTGCAGTTTGCCAATGTCCAGACAGAGAGACTCACTTTTCAGTCTAAGGTTGTGTACACAGTCGCACGGTTCGTAAGCGCCCCGATAATCGAGAGACTTTCGCTGAGGCTTCGTTCCTCAAAAACTATATAAATAACGTAATTTCATGGATAACAGATATATGCATATTTTATCTTTGTTTTTGGGTATAAAAGATGGCCCTTTTTATTAAACCCAAGCAATTACATCTTCCACCCATTATTATTCTGATCAAAATAAAGAGAAGCAATATAGGCAATGACATAATAGGCAAAAGAGATAGATAAACCAGTTCAGTTTTCACCAACTGTGTCAGTAAAAACTGCACTGGTTTTGTTATGTCGTTATATAGTCGCGCTGATGACCCATGTATTTGTATAATTAAACTGCGTTGATAAAAAAGTTGTCGCACAGTCGCGCGGTACAATGATTTCCGATACGAAGCGAATGGCGAGGAGAAAGCACAGAACGACTGTACGAGTGAAATGAAAGGAAACGAGTCTGGAATTACAATCCATGTCACTTTTATCTCACACTTACATACATACATAAGTCACGCCTATTACCCGAAAGTGTCAGTAGACAGTTATATTTTTAATATTTTATTTCAATTTTACCAAAAAATACTTTTCTAACATGCAATTTCAAAAAAAATAACCTGAAACACATTGTATCAACATCTTATAAGTATCAAAAGCAAACTAACTCAGAACAGATTGTCACCCTATTTTGCAGTTCAATGCACTTAATTTCTAATTACACAACAAAAAGCTTTAACGCTATAAGGCAGGTATACATACATCCGCTCTCACATAGGAATTGAAGAGACAAATTAACGGGAAAAAATAAAAGTCCGGTGATGACACAATGATAGTCATTGTCAAGCACTTGTGCCTCATTAGGAAGAAAAAAAACAATTGCACCTGCCCCTGCTGCATAGGTAACGCTATCGCTCACGATACGACAAAAAATAACTCAATGATAAATAAACTTATAGACTCAACAAAAGTTGTCTAATTAGATAAACGTTACTAGTATATAGGTCGAAGCTAACGATATTTGTCGCATCGCTCGCGATGCGTATTCCATTCCATACCGTAACTGTTACTCACTTTTCTCGTTTTAAAAGGCTAAGAATCCCTATCGCCTAGATATAAGGGATAAAATGGAACTGTTTTAACACAATAACGAGTAATAAAAGGTATACTCACGTTACTCGCAAAGGCAGACTTACCAGAGACCATGCCTTTATGAGCATTGTGAACTTTAATCAGAAAATGCATTGTTCGAAGCATCGGGTAAAGCTGTATAAAGTTGCATCATAGGATATGGAGTGTTAGTGACACGTACCAAATACTGAGGAGGATGGTTCAGCTCATGATTCTGAGGTTATATCAAATTCAAGTTTCCGTTGCAAAATCTAAATATATAAAAGGAGAAACTGACTAACTCACTGACTGACATATCAACGCACAGCCTAAACGGCTAAACGTAGGCACTTGAAATTTGGAAGAGACGTAGCTTAGGTACCGTAGAGGTGCACTAAGAAAGGAATTCCTGAAATTCTCACGGGAACGGGAATTAGCGGTAAAATCCTTTTGTATGAAAAATCAGTGAGACGCTTGAAATTTGGCATGCACTCCCAAACACACAAAGATCTCTCTTTTATAACAAACCACGCGGACGAGGTCGCGGGCAAAAGCTAGTTCATTATATTTTTGTGTGTTTATTAAATTATTTTCAATTCCATTCCAATTCCAAATTTCACTTTATATTAACTCATCATGAGCTTAATCAACCCCCTCAGTAACTATTTGTGTCTATGTTAGTAATGTCCGTAAGACTTTTATCGAATTTTCTGCTTCTACTTCTATTGTTTGGTAAGGTTGTGGGGTTTATGACCAACCTCAGCAACCCTTCTCCTTCTTATCGTGTGGGTTATGAGGTGGAATACCAGCCTCTTCAACCCTGGTGTCAGGGTTATGATTGAGCCAGAGACCCTTGACATGGCTCACGTAACGATTACTCACTCAGCAAACCTGGTTCCAGAGTAGACATGGTCTATGTAACTACTACGTACTTGACATCAGTAGCTAAGTAGTAACCGGGCCTAACATCTTAACGTGCCTTCCGAAGCACGGAATTAGGATTGAAGGAAAGACAAAAATGCATTTAGGTCCAAAATGTTCTAAAACTTGACCTATGATTGGGGCTATTCCAAGATGATGGACCATTTTATGGATGATAGGGTGATTATTTGTCTGTTAGCGTACCATTCTTATGGATGATGGGATGATTATTTTGTCTGTTAGCATACCATTCTTCTATAGTGTGGGTTAACAACTTACCAACTTCATCAACCCTGGTGTCAGGGTTGTTATTGAGCCGTAACAGGCCCCTGACATGGCTCATGTAACGACTACCATTGCTCATGTAGCGTACCATTTATCATAATATATGTATAACTTTGTACCAACAGTACCTGCAAGTTGTCGCGTCATGAATCACGCCAATATTAGCTCCTAACGGTCCAGTGGTTGAGCGTTGGGCTCACGACCCGGAGGCCCAGGGTTCGAATCCCGATAGGGACATAACACAAAAATCACGTTGAGAACCGTCGTTTGGTTTGGACATTGCAGGCTAATCACCTGATTGCCCGAAAGTAAGATGATCCGTGCTTCGGAAGGCACGTTAAGCCGTTGGTCCCGGTTACTACTTACTGATGTAATTACGTAGTCTTTACGTGAGCCATGACAGGGGCCTTTAGCGGCTCAATAGTAACCCTCACGTCAGGGTTGATGACGTTGGTAATCTACATGACAACCCACACGATAGTAGAAGACGAAGCTCGTAAATCGACCAACACACAATAAAAATCTCATTAAAACGAAACAACATCAATTACACCACTCGATTAACACAAACATCGATTTCGTTTATCTCGATACTTCATCGATTCGAGGAACATGTTAATTTGGTCGGCGAGAGTAATTTGTTAATCTCACAATCAATCTGGTTGAATCTGGTTATATCTGATTCAATCTGGTCGCAATTAACCCGTTCTCGGTCGGTGTCGGCTCTTCTGGGTAGCGTCTGGTAATCAATGGCTTCTGAAGGAATAGAAAATATGCGAACAGATGCCTTACAAGTCTATCCTTATCATCTGAGAAATCAACTTGGTAAGCTACTTGAAGCTGCTTTGGTTGAGTTTGTTGTCAGTAGAGACAGGTTACCAAATAATCAATTTTAATATCCTCGCCTTAATACCCAAAACCACGAATACGCCTTTTAAAAAAATAACATTCAGATGTTATTTTAATTAAGACAACTTCGCAATAAACAAACTATAGTTTCAATTCAGGTAAAAAATATGGTCTAAATTTATCATCATCATCAGCCCATTAACGTCCCCATTGCTGGGGCACGGGCCTTCCCTATGGATGGATAGGGAGATCGGGCCTTAAACCATCACGCGGGCCTAGTGCGGATTGATGGATATTACTGACTGCTAATGCAGCCGGGACCAACGGCTTAACGTGCCTTCCGAAGCACGGAGGAGCTCGAGATGAAAACTTTTTTTGTGGTAACCCATCCTATGCCGGCCTTTGCGAAAGTTGCTTAACTTCAACAATCGCAGACCGAGCGCGTTTACCGCTGTGCCACCGAGCTCCTCAACACACAACACATACACTATTAACATAGAATAAGGAATAAATATACTACGTATAGAACGACAACTCCCCGCTCCCCTAGGTTTACCTCACCCCTTCGGTCTTATTTTAGTCTTTAATCGCATGGGCGTCAGACGTCACACACACAGACTTGCGTGTACGGAAACGTCAATGTGTAGTATCTGTGTAGAACGAGGTATATTGGATGAAGTATCCGCGGTGCGCTTCCACACAAATAACTTCCGGAACCACCCGATGAAACCCGAAAAGACCCGAACACTTTCACGTACGATTTCATTTCTTATCCCTTTTTCATCTTCACGTATACCGCGTTACCGGAATGAAATTGATTGTTATTTCTCAGGTGCACAACAGAGCGTTTCTGTGAGGGTCAAATCAAATCCTGGACGTTTCGGCTTGAAATGGCACACGCCGAAATCTATCGTCAAATTATATCACTCCTTTTTATTTTCCAATAGGGATGTGTTTGACGACTCAATGAGTTGAGTCGTTGTTTGAATATTTTGAAAACTAGAAATACATACATCCATACATAAACTCACGCCTATTTCCCACCACGGTAAGCAGAGACTATGGAATTCCATTTGCTTCGATCCTGACACACTTCTCTTGCTTCCTCCGCATTGATCAATCGTTTCATACACGCACGCCGGTTCAGAGTAGATCGTGCTGAACCTCTTCTAAGGACATCGGAAAATTGGTCAATGCGCGTCCTTCTAGGTCTTCCTCTGCCAGCCCTGCCAACAATCTTCGCTAAAAACTAGAAATTTTTGCAATAAAATAATTAAATTTCTTTAGTTTGGCAGTGCCTTAACACGATCCTTTCTGACTACGGGTTATTGACCTTTCATTACACTTGGAATCGAAACATGTAGATAGTTTGTTCGGAGTGGTTTGTTGTAGCATTAATATTTATTTCTTTACCTTATTGTTAAGTATGTTTAGTACAAAATAACGGCCTCTGTGGTCCAGTGGTTGAGCGTTAGACTCACGATCCGGAGGCCCCGGGCACGAATCCCGGTGGGGACATATCACAAAAAAAAACACTTTGTGATACCTAGTTTGGTCAGGACATTACAGGCTGATCAACTGATTGTCCGAAAGTAAAATGATCCGGACTTCGGAAGGCACGTAAAGCCGTTACTATTTACTGATGTAAGTGAGTAATCGTTACATGAGCCATGTCAGGGTCTTTGGCGGCTCAATCATAACCCTGACACCAGGGTTGATGAGGCTGGTATTCCACCTCACAACCTATACGATAAGAAGAAGTACAAAGTTGCTGTCAGTTTTATAATCATCTAATTGAAGACATTTTCACACTTTATTGTACACTGGTTTAGTTATCGCGTGCGGCACATTTTTCCATCCCCTTTTCATCCTCTTAAGGGGTGATTTTTGGTACAAAAATTATATTCCTCCCTAGGTCACAAGCTATCTCTATACCACATTCAAATCGGTTCAGAGGTATAAGCGTGAAAAGACAACAGACAGACAGAGTTATTTTTGCATTTGTAATATTAGCAAATGTATAAACTATGGTAAGTTTATAACGTTTTCCCGTAATTCCTAAATCAGACACTGTAGAGTTAAGTACTTTAAAGACCTACCACAGCGTGTGACATACTTAACAACAGAAATAAACCCTATAAAGTCTCCCTTAAGTTATAAAATAACGTTAATAATGAGGGCAGTGTCACAGAGACGCTTATTTATAGACAAAACAAACATCAAGTAATAATTTATAAATAAATATATATATATAAATAAGTTATAAATAAGTTAATAATTTATAAATAAGTTATAAATAAGTGGTTGAGCGTTGGACTCACGATCCGGAGGTCCTGGGTTCGATTCCCAGTGGGGACATATCACAAAAATTACTTTGTGGTCCCTAGTTTGGTTAGGACATTACAGGCTGATCACCTGATTGTCCGAAAGTAAGACGATCCGTGCTTCGGAAGGCACGTTAAGCCGTTGGTCCCGGTTACTACTTACTGTGTAAGTACGTAGTCGTTATAAATGAGTCATGTCAGGGGCCTTTGGCGGCTCAATAGTAACCCTGACACCAGGGTTGATGAGGTTAGTAATTCGCCTCAAAACCCACACGATAGAAGAAGAAGTAATAATATTCCTGAAATATTAACACAAATGTCAGAGGTGATAATGATGAGATATTTTGAAGCAGCTGTTTCAACATTGTTAGCTCTTTCTTAAGAAATTATTTTGTCTTGTATTATTTTTTAAATATTTTTTAAGTTATGAACTGGGTAACTTAGCCGTGCTCGCTGATTATGACACAATATTACATTACAGTGTGACAGGATAGAAAGTAATTAAATCCTGACGTGAAAATACTTTAAAATAATATATGGGGTGGCCAAGAAGTTCAGGTTCAAAATGAAAAATTAGATAGAGGGGCTCATTGGCTAACAGAGACACCCCAATGTATGTTCAGCGATTATTTACTGTTTGGGAGATAGCTACCTTTTTCAAGATTTTTAACTTACTTCAGAAATAATTATTTCTTTAATTTTACTTCATACGTATCCCTAAGGAAGTGGATCACTAGTTGAAAAAATTAAAACAACCAAATCAGAAACAAAAAAAAAATATATTGGATGTCAAAGTGAGAATTTGACCAAAATTGATTCAGTTGTTAAAACTTCGCCGAAGAATAATAATGAGGTTGTGATGGACCCTGAAAGTATTTCGAAAAACTGCTCCATTTAATAGGCTTTTAGAAACATCGTAAACTAAAAAAAATAAAAAAATACACTAAAATTTCATTGCGACAGAAAATTCGACTGAACTGACCTCAGAATCACGGTCTGTATCATCCCTTAAAGTTTTCTTTACGATGTCAATTACAAACTGTATATAGGCTGTTATATCTTATATATTTTTTTAAATATTTCCTTTGCATCCCACCACTAGATTTCATCCATTTTTCACGTAATAGGGAAACAGTTTACGTCACACGTAACTTAGTTACACACCACTCCTAAGAAGTGATCGTAAATAAAATGGCGGCTCTTAATTTTTTTTTCTGTTTAGTGTTCAGTACGCGAAATTGTCGGAATTATTGAAAGAAAATACTTTTTTTTATCTGAAAGATATTGGCAATGTTTATTTTTGTTCAAAAATGAATAAAAGGTCCAAAATAATTATGATATTTAAAATTGGAACCTAAAAATAATCAGAAACAATAATATTATTTTGCTCTGTTTCTTTGCCTACGGTTTTTGTTTTTTAAATTTATTCTTTATGAATTTTGTAATTTATTTTTAAACAGCTCATGCGCCATATCATAAACTACAGCAAACCTTTTTAACAGAAATATAGTATGTTAATTAACACACATACCTAATACTGACTTCTTACATAAACAGTCACTGCTAGGTACAGGCCTCTCTTCAATCAACAAGGGGTTTAGAGCATACTCCATCACGCTGCTCCACTGTGGGTTGAAGGAGGTGTTTTACGGGTCATAGCCGGAACCAGCGGCTTAACGTACCTTCCAAAGCACGGAATCATTTTACTTTTTCGGACAATCAGGTGATTCAAGCCTGCGATGTCTTAACCAAACAAAGGACAGTCTCATACGGTGATTTCGACAATCCCGAGTTCCCGACCGAGTACCGAGGCCGAGGTACCGTTGTACCGAATTCATACCGCGTTAAAACATATAAATATATTTATATACTAGCTGTTGCCCGCGACTTCGTCCGCGTGGGGTGTTATAAAAGAGAGATCTTTGTGTGTGTGGGAGTGCATATCAAATTTCAAGCATCTAACTTATGAGAGCATACTCCATCACGCTGCTCCACTGTGGGTTGAAGGAGGTGTTTTACGGGTCATAGCCGGAACCAGCGGCTTAACGTACCTTCCAAAGCACGGAATCATTTTACTTTTTCGGACAATCAGGTGATTCAAGCCTGCGATGTCTTAACCAAACAAAGGACAGTCTCATACGGTGATTTCGACAATCCCGAGTTCCCGACCGAGTACCGAGGCCGAGGTGCCGTTGTACCGAATTCATACCGCGTTAAAACATATAAATATATTTATATACTAGCTGTTGCCCGCGACTTCGTCCGCGTGGGGTGTTATAAAAGAGAGATCTTTGTGTGTGTGGGAGTGCATATCAAATTTCAAGCATCTAACTTATGCAGTTTAGATTTTTTCATACAATTTTTTTCCCAATAACTCCCATTTTTCAAAATACAGCCATAAATAAACTTTATATTTGCTAAGGTATGCATGCATGCATACCTTAGCATCAATTGATTGATTGAATCAATTGATTGAATTGTTTTTTTTTAATTGATTGTTCGTTGAGTTTTAATTTTAATACACACTTCCTCTCTTCCCTTCAACGTTGCTGTGCCCTACAGGGTCCATGTTTTAGTTCCTATGCCTATGTAACACCCCATTGTACTACTTACATGGAATGCAATAAATAATTTAATTGAATTGAATTGAAAACATCTATCTTACGCGGTTTCGATTTTTTCATACAAATGTTTTTTTCCCGCTAACTCCCGTTTCCGTGGGAATTTTGCAATATCCTGTTGCAACTAAGCTTTAAGTTAACTAAGGTACCTGCATGCCAAATTTCAAGCGTCTAACTTAAGCGGTTTAGATTTTTCATACAAAAGGATTTTCCCGCTAATTTCCGTTCCCGTGGGAATTCCGGGAATTCCTTTCTTAGTGCACCTCTACGGTACCTAATCTACGTCCCTTCCAAATTTCAAATGCCTACGTTTAGCCGTTCAAGCTATGCGTTGATATGTCAGTCACTGAGTCAGTCAGTTTCTCCTTTTATTTAGATTTGATTTTTTCATACAAATGTTTTTTCCCGCTAACTACCGTTCCCGTAGGAATTTTGTAATATCCTGTTGCAACTAAGCTTTAAGTTTACTAAAGTACCTGCATGCCAAATTTCAAACGTCTAACTTGAGTGGTTTAGATTTTTCATACAAAAGGATTTTCCCGCTAATTCCCGTACCCGTGGGAATTTCGAAAATTCCTTTCTTAGTGCACCTCTACGGTATCTAAGGTACCTGCGTGCCAAATTTCAAACATCTAACTTGAATGGTTTAGATTTTTCATACAAAAGGATTTTCCCGCTAATTCCCGATCCCGTGGGAATTTCGGGAATTCCTTTCTTAGTGCACCTCTACGGTATCTAAGGTACTTGCATGCCAAATTTCAAATGTCTAACTTAAGTGGTTTCGATTTTTCATACAAAAGGATTTTCCCGCTAATTCCCGTTTCCGTGGGAATTTCGGGAATTCCTTTCTTAGTGCATCTCTACGGTATCTAAGGTACCTGCATGCCAAATTTGAAACGTCTAACTTGAGTGGTTTAGATTTTTCATACAAAAGGATTTTCCCGCTAATTCCCGTTCCCGTGGGAATTTCGGGAATTCCTTTCTTAATGCACCTCTATGGTAACTAAGCTACGTTCCTTCCAAATTTCAAGTGCCTACGTTTAGCTGTTTAGGCTGTGCGTTGATATGTCAGTTAGTCAGTTTCTCCTTTTATATATTTAGATATTTCCGTCATACATTATTTCTATGTAACTTTAACCATTAAGGCTGCTCACGTGACGGAAGCTTAAAAAATGGAGTAACTTCTCCCGTTTTCCCAAAATTTCCCTTCACTACTCTGCTCCTATTGATTGTAGCGTGATGAAAAGTATACTATAACCTGCCCAGGAGTGTGAAGAATAATTGTACCAAGTTTCATTAAAATCCGTCCAGTAGTTTTTGTTTCTATAAGGAACATACAGACAGACAGACAGACAGACAGACAGACAGACAAAAATTTTACTTATTGCAGTTTTGGCATCAGTATCGATCACTTATCACCCCCTGATAGTTATTTTGAAAAAATATTTAATGTACAGAATTGACCTCTCTACAGATTTATTATAAGTATAGATATGTAACAGAAACAACACAACAACAGACACACACAACAGAAACACACACACACACACACACACAAGCAGAAACCAAACACACAACAAAGAAACAGAAATTTAAGGTCTCCCAAAATCTATTAACGATACCTACGGAACACTTGCAACACCACTTCGATCTCGCTTAGTAGAGTAGTGAGAGAAGAATCGTTCAATGCGCACGTAAATCTCCATAATAGGAAATTGGTATTTCGGTAACTGATGGACCGTTTAGTACGCTTTCGGAGCGACTAAAGTAACTTAGTTAATGAAGAGGGTAAAGAATTAAACTTTAGAGCAGTAAGCTTCCCGTTTCCTTTAATGTTTTTGTGCTTAAAACATTTCCCGAAAATGTTTAAAGTTACGGTGTGTATTAACGGTTTTTTAAATAAAACTACTGAATTCAACTTTATGAGTTTGAATTGTAGATAATCGATCTAGATCTTGGCTCATAGATAATAGATATCAAGTGGTTTCCAAGATTTGTGTCCAGTTAATGGCAATAGTGGCCCCCTATTACATGGGACTTAAACATAACGAGGAGTGGGTGTAGATACTCCACACCTCTGCCTACCCCTTCAGCATACAGGCGTGATGCTTATATAAGAAATTTCGACTCAACCCCGCTGCACAACAATCCCGCCGGCGTGGTCGACGATTTCTCTCATTGAGCACTTATCGCTATCGACTCACTAGAGTCGATTAATTTATTTAAATATTTTCCTCTCGAACGACGCCTTGAACCGAGGTTCGCGCCCAACTCGGCACTCTCAGTCCTGTTGTCTTAAATTTTGTAACGGATGAAAGCCCTCAGCGCTCCCCATTTGCCCGGCCAAGTAGTAAATGCCGTTTGCGGCAAATCTACAATAAGTCACGTCAAAAAAAACACAACGGTTTCTTATAGGTCTCTCAGGACAGAAGATTTGCGTGTATTGTGCTACCAACTTCCCACTTCTCCAGTTGGCGACACGGACAACGTATAATATATCCAAGTACATACTAGTAGCCGGAACTATCAGCTTAACGTGTCTCGGAAAGTCCTGTCAGAGACCAAAAAAATGAAGAAGTGCGTTACAAACGTCACCATTTCACTTAAAAAAGCACACTCTCCGATCTAAGACCCTCGTAAAATAGCCTACTTACTCCCATTAATGTCACCGTCAATTCGACGGGTGTCAGGATAGAATTCATGCTAATTGCGGACCGAGTCCGTTTTGATGTTACCAGTAATGGCTTTTAAGAAATGTAATAAATTATTCCGAGCTCGCCAGGTGACGCGAGGGGTCGCGCGGTAGGGCTAAGTGTGAAGAGATAGGAATGTAAAAGTTGCTTCATCGTCTCAACCGGTTGAGACCAGCGCAATCCATTTGTTCAGTCATGTTGTGAAAGCCATAAGTAAATCTGCGAAATAGGTAATATAATGGTTCATACCAGTGCAACAATGCTCATTCGAGTGTCTTTTTCTATGACCTCTTCTTCTATCGTGTGGGTTGTGAGATGAAATACCAGCCTCATCAACCCTGGTGTCAGGGTTATTATGGAGCCGCCAAATGCCCCTGACATGGCTCATGTAACGATACTTAAACTTACGCGTTACGTAAGTACCTTCCGATTATCTTACTTTTTGGACAATCAGGTGATCAGCCTGTAATGTCCTAACAAAGCTAGGGATCACAAA
This sequence comes from Pectinophora gossypiella, assembly GCF_024362695.1. Lineage (NCBI taxonomy): Eukaryota > Metazoa > Arthropoda > Insecta > Lepidoptera > Gelechiidae > Pectinophora > Pectinophora gossypiella. Next base: position 3,105,738 of record NC_065410.1, on the reverse strand, counting down.
GTGATTTTTGTCATATGTCTCCACTGGGATTCGAACTCGGGACCTCCGAATCGTGAGCCCAACGCTCAACCACTGGACCACCGAGGCCGTCTTTGATGTGACTTGCCTATTGTTGATTTTCTACATATGGCTGACGCTGAGAACTATTAACCGGCACAAAATTGAAGACAACAGGCCTTAGGGTGCCGAGTTGGGCGCGAATCTTTGCTCAGGTCATCGTTTGAGAGGATTATTATTTGTTTGAAAGAATTAATTGACTTTATTGAACTGAATGGGGGAGGTCATCCACTACACGACGGGGTCGGTGTACAAGCGTGCCTAATGGCGGTCAAAATACAATTCAAATTCAATTACCAGGTTTCTCGCTAAAGGTTTATGGCTTGCGCCCCTCTCACCCGTCAGTGTCGCGACGTGCTCTCTTATCGTTCTCAGAATTTGTCTTTTACTAAGTATTTCACAAAAAAGATATCTCCTTCTGTGACATTGTTTACTTTAATCATTGTTACCCATTTACTTGGGAACGTGGACAAAATTGTAGCATTTTAAAGAAATGGTTTTCTTGTTTACGTTTGTTAGAAGGATAATTCTGATGCTGAAACATTAATTTGGTTTCGAATGTTTATAATAAGACAAGGAAGTAAATCATTTTGTTTGTTTTTGTATATCTAGCTAACGAAATAAAATCAAAATGTTGAAATGCTACTTTTAACCGATCATCTTTTATCTATGACCCTTTGCTGGGCCTAGTCACTGCTGCACAAATGCTTGTTGGCAGTGTTTAAAAAAAATACAAAGTCAGATTCATCAACCGGCAGCAAAACAGCAACCTTATATGGTTAATAAAGTTAGACCTCTATCCATGACACGAACACAAACAACCACTCAAAAGCACGTAACCAAAAATTAAAATAAAGCGTTAGTACATTTCACAAACTTGGAACTCGTAACATCACGAGAGCAGTAATGCGTATATTAGGGCAGAGTCAGGCCTAAGGGATGTCATCAATCCTCGTTAATAATTAAGGACATTGCGTGTGTCGCCTCTGGGATTCAGAGGTAGGCTAAGTGCACCGTGTAAGCAAGGGGCCTGGACAGACATTTCAGGTAAAGCAACTAGTGTTCTTGCCTGAGGAAAAGTAGAAAGACTTCACAATAAAACAAACACAATCAGTACCTAACGTTGCCTTACAAAGCGCAGATCAAAAGAAAGAAATCGTTTTATAATATGGAAGGAAAGTATGAAGACAATGTAGGTATATGAAGAAGAAAATAATTGGTAAGAACTTAAGAAAGGAAACAGAAATAACTAAGGTTAAGGTGACAAATAATAGAAAAATAACACAGACAAATTAAAACATACGGTACCAGAACTTCCTCAAGTGAGTTTTACACTTAAATAAATTAGTCTTACTTATGTACAGTTTGCAAAAAGTTTTTTCGACGATGTGAATTGTGACAGTAAGTTTAATCGAGAAGCTATTTTACTGGGTTTTGTATCTGTATTGTAAACTGTGATGTAAGGTAACCTGATACACGGTTATAGAGGTAGGTGTGACTCGAATAAAGTAGGTAAACTTGTGCGTTTTGGGAATCAAGTAAGTGATTGTATCAGTTGTAACGGTGAAGAAATAATAGTCCGAAATTTGCGAGGATAAGATGATGTCAGAGAGCAGCGTGAGTATGACGCGAGATCAGCTGATGGACTGGTGGCCCACGTGACCGAACTAGTTTTTATAGAATTAACATATCTACCCCCCGCGCCCGCGTCTCTGGTGCCTGCGCGCTGTATAGACAGGCTACCCTCTGACACATGTGTTTATTTAAAAATAATGAAGGTGTTACAAAGCCATCAAATTATTCACGCCCATGCTCTCCATAAGGGTGGGCAGAAAGGTTTTTTTTAAAATTTTACAATTAGCATTTAGCACACAAGCATTTTAAGTTATTAGTTACAGTTTAATACATTCATTACAGGGTAGGCAGAGCAAGAAAAACAATAAATTATTTAAATCAATTTGCGTCGCTAACAACCCACCCCCGAGTGCTGCCTCAGCAGCACTCATCTCCCATAGGAATATGTGCGACGCGAGCCACTGATCGTCGCAACACTCCAGTCTTAGTTTTCACATCCACCACCCTAATGCGTCCATCTTTGCCGGGCAACACAGTTTGCACAACCCCTTTAGGCCACACGTTACGTGGAGAGTTAGGGTCTACCACAAGCACGAGGTCTCCCACTTGTATGGGCCTCTCCTCCTGTTGCCATTTCTTTCTAGGGCGCAACTCAGGCAGTATTTCTTTCACCCAGCGTGTCCAGAACAAATCGGCCAGACGTTGAGAAATTCTCCATTGTTTTCTTAGGTACGTGTCTGAGTTGTTGAATACTCCAAGTACTGGGAGGTTGGAGGACGATCCCAACAAAAAATGGTTAGGCGTGAGCGCCTCGTCACTATGGGGCTCGACTGTGACGTGTGACAGTGGACGGCTATTGACTATGTGCTCGACTTCTGCCATCAACGTACTGAGAACCTCGTCGCGGGGAGCACGTTCCTTCAGGACAATTTTCAGGCTGTCTTTTACAGATCGAATGAGCCGCTCCCAGGCTCCGCCCCAGTGTGGGCTGTTAGGCGGTATAAAGTTCCACGTGGTGCCGTAATTTACAGCTTCCCCTTTCAGCACGTCCTCGTTAAGTTCCAAGATAGACTTCTGCAGCTCATTACAGGCCCCTCTCAGGTTTGTACCGTTATCATTTAACCAACGCCAATACGCGACGGCACACATAGCTTTAGTCGACGCATCACAAAATACATGCATCTGTAAGTTGGTATAGTTATGAGCGTGTTGTTTATGCGACTGCGGCGGCGCAGGCGGCGCGGCCGGCGGCGCGGGCGGTGCGGGTGGTGCGGGCGGTGCTGGCGGCGGTCCAGCGCTGTTATTCGGTGCACTTGCACTCCCATCCGTATAGTCTGTCTCGCTTACTCTCGTAGCGGCCGGGTAATATCTAGGAAGACGTATCTTGTTTACGTCTTTTAACATAATAAGCCATTCCGTCCATTTTGCAAATATTTCGTTTGTTATTGTATCGTCCCAGTCTATGCCGGTTTTCCACGTTTCTTGTAACATGATTTTTCCTTTAATTGTAAATGGCGATAGAAACCCGTAGACATCGAAAAGAGACATTATAACACGGAGCATTTCTCGTTTTGTAGGTTTCTTCTCGCCGGACAAAATCGCTTCAGGAATGCGCTTGAAAGATACATCAAATCCCATTGTATCTTCTTTAGGAAACCAAATCAATCCCAGCGTGCGCTCGCCGTCGTACTGTTGTTCTAATTTAAATTTTACAGCTGTCGATCCCAAAGATTCCGTTGGTAGACTATTTATCACAGCTTTACTATTGCTCGTCCAGTTCGTAATTTTGAAGCCACCCTCTCTGTGAATCCCGATTACTTGTAGAATTGTTTCAATCGCCGTTTTTTCGTCATCAAAACAATCAATGTAGTCGTCCATGTAATGTTGTTTACATATCGCTTCTACGGCGGCGGGCTTCGATGACTCATAGCGCCGAGCATTTTTATTCTTTACAAATTGTGCTATAAACGGGGAACAATTTGCACCAAATATTAGGGATGTCATGGCGTATGTTTTTATAGTATCTTCAGGGCTGTCTCTCCAAATAAATCTGAGTGCATGTTGATCGGTAGAAATAATTTTCACTCTCAGGAACATATCGCGAATATCTGCGGTTACGGCGATTTTCTTTTCTCGGAATCTCAACATTATACCATATAGTGATTCGAGCAAATCTGGTCCCGTCAACAAATAATCATTTAACGATAACCCGTTACTTTTAGAAGCTGCGTCGAATACTAGACGTAACTTTTTTTTGTTCGGGTTGTCAACTCCGAAATGTGGAAGATACCAATTCTTTTGTGTACATTCCGGGTTTTCAAGTAATTTAGCATAATAGTTTTCTAATAAATGATTAATTCTGTCCTTATAGCGCAGAGCATAGCCTTCGTCTGCCTTTATTTTCCTCTCGACGTTACGTAAGCGCATAAAGGCAATTGGGTACGAGTCAGGCATCTTGCAGTCGACATTCTTCCAGGGTAGGCCTACGTGCCACCTTCCATTAATTAGCTGTGATGTTTTTTCCAAATGGTCCCACGCTCGTACATCATCAGAATTCTGGCGAAGGCACGTTGAAATTCCCATCGACTCAATTGTAAATGAGCGCCGAACGTCTTCCTGTAGATCTCGTAGAATGCGCTCACTCTCCGCGCTCATCGCGCTAGAGGTGATGAGCAGAGAGGTGTGTGCCGCGCCGTAAGCATCGGGCGCGCGCACACGGCCATGCACGCACCATCCCAACGGAGTGAGTGTTACATAAGGTCCGTCGGGTAAATTTTTATGTACTTGTAGGGGCAGCAACAAATGATAGTTGTCCTGACCGAGCAACAATTCCGGTTTAGATTGTCCATCACACAGATTAGGTTTTAATTTAGACAGAAGTTCTTCGTTCGTAATATTAGCAAGCGACGTGTTTTGAGTAGGTAAATTAAGTTCTTTCACACTGCGCGCACGGATAGTAAACATCGTCCCGTCCTTGTTCGATGCACTAAAGTTCATAATCTCGCTCTCACACACCATCTCGTTACTGTCCCAAGCGCCGCACACTCGCATAGTTTGTTTGTCTCCCTTCAGTCCGATATGCGACGCTATACTCGCACTTATTAATGAGACAGTAGACCCATCATCGAGCAAAGCAACGGTACTTATTACACCATTTGGTCCGTGAATGTTAATAGGCACAGTTTTTAATAATACTTTACAACTGTTCGATTTATTTAGCGTCACAGTCTCGTATTCCGGTTCAGTCGATATGGTTTCCGTCACATTATTTACACTGTCTTGCACTCGCGAATTGTTTGTAATGTAATGTAACAAACGATGATGCGACTGTCCGCAATTGTCCTTATTACACACTGGCGCAGGGCAGGTTTCGCGACTATGGTGCGAAACTAAACACTTAAAGCATATTCCGTTACGCTTCACATACTGCCAGCGGTCCTTACGCAGGGCTTTCTTGAATTTCGGGCAGTCCGGTAAATTATGTTTATTTCTACGGCAAAACCGGCACTTATCGTTATCAACACCTTCATCGTTTTGTAGTAATATAGTTTGAGAACGGTTTTGAGGCTGATCACTGAATTTACGACGCGTAGAAAAATCAGTAGGAGTAAAAGCCAGCGCCACACCGGTTCTGGATGTTTTTATAGCTTCTTCTGTCAGAAACTCAGCTAATATAATAAGCTTCGGCTTGCAGCCAGTGTTGATGAGCGGGTTGTAACTATACTCGGTCCATTTTGAGATTAACACAGTAGGTAATTTCGCCAGTATAGCCGAGACGACGTTCATTCCTTGTAGGTACTCTGAGTGGCCGATGGCAGTGACCGCAGCTACATAATTACGTACTTGAACAGAAAAAGGCACTATTTCCTTGTGATATTCTTGTAACAGAGGTCGAAGTTTGTTTATATCACGTACAATTCGCGATATAATGATGTCTGGATTTCCGAACTGGAGCTCAAGTGTAGACATAACTGTTTCCGGTGAACTACCACTGATCAGCAGGGCAGTTATAGCAGCCTTTGCTGGTCCATGAAGACATTTTCTTAATCTCCACAGATTTTCTCTCTCGGTGAAGTTACACACTTGCGAAGATTCCTCATATGCTTGCTTAAACTCGATCCATTCCAATGGGTCGCCGGAGAATGCAGGTAGGTCTCGCGGCGTACTTAAACGGCTAAGCATTGCAGAATTAGTTCCAGAAGCAGCGTTAGCAGCTAAATCCCTCACGGCGGCTGTCAGCATGCGGACGGTGTCCTCAGTACCGTCGCTCCGTACAGGGGGCACGTGCTGTGGGCACGCGACCGAGGCGAGCGGCGGCGGCGGCGGGCATGCTGGCAGCGGCGACAGCGCCGGGCCTGCTGGCGGCACCGGCGGTGGCTGCTCTTCTTGCGGCAGAGAGAGCAGTGGCTGTTGCTTAGCCAGTAATAGTGGGGTCATCCCGTCCTTTAATATACCAAATTGCGGCACAGAATGACCTTTCTTTTCTTCCTTTTCGTTGCTCTCCAGCCACTTATCTACGTCGTTGCTGAAATCTTCCTGTACTTCAGACTGTCGTGAACTGTATTTTTCATCCTCAAGTTCAGCCCTTTCAGCTTCGAGTTTCTTTTCGATAAGATCTAATTGAATACGCGCTTTCTCCTGTGCTGCTTCATATTCCAGCCTTTTCAGTCTTGCTGTAATCGAAGACGTAGCTGAATGCGATTTAGTAGGCATCTTCTTTGTTCTCTCGGACGCGGTAGGCAAGTTCGACATTGCGGGTAGTGGTTGTATTTTGCTTTCGCTACTACCTGCTACGACAATAATTGTTTCGTCAAAAACCTTTGTTTCAGGACTTTTCTCAGATTCTTCTGTAGGCAGGCTTTGTGAACTTCCGTGTTGTCCTTCATTTGCCTCCCGTTCTCTTCTCTCCTGTTCTTCACGTTTTTTTGTCGTACTCCGTGTACTAACCATCGATCGGTTTGGAGTGCGGTACATTTAATGTGGTTCCAGGAATAATCCGAGCTCGAAGACCAGTTTGTATCAGTTGTAACGGTGAAGAAATAATAGTCCGAAATTTGCGAGGATAAGATGATGTCAGAGAGCAGCGTGAGTATGGCGCGAGATCAGCTGATGGACTGGTGGCCCACGTGACCGAACTAGTTTTTATAGAATTAACATATCTACCCCCCGCGCCCGCGTCTCTGGTGCCTGCGCGCTGTATAGACAGGCTACCCTCTGACACATGTGTTTATTTAAAAATAATGAAGGTGTTACAAAGCCATCAAATTATTCACGCCCATGCTCTCCATAAGGGTGGGCAGAAAGGTTTTTTTTAAAATTTTACAATTAGCATTTAGCACACAAGCATTTTAAGTTATTAGTTACAGTTTAATACATTCATTACAGGGTAGGCAGAGCAAGAAAAACAATAAATTATTTAAATCAATTTGCGTCGCTAACAGTGATGTAATAATTAAGAGATATGACATAAATGGATCGTCAGGACATGTAGTAAAAGTTGCTGATTTGCCTCTCATTTTAATAAAGGTGAACACGTACTTTAATGCTTATGAGTTAATAGAAGGAATATAAAAAAGGAAGTGGGTAACTGAACTTTATTCCGAACTACTATTACTATTAGATATATTTTTTAAAAGAACAACAAGAATCCTAGTTTTACTCTAGGCACAGATTTCTGGCCATTAACACTAGACGTAAAAAAAAAAGTAGGAAATAAATTATTTGAATTTGAAAGGTACTAAAATTAGACATGCACTGAAACTGTTTGGAAGATTTATTTATTTATTTCTTTTATTCAAGTAAATTATCGTCAAAACCTTGTGACGTTAAAACGGTATTGCATTTTCCAGGATCCATTTAATGCAATAAGAGTAACAGATTTCGCAGTCTCACTCCAACTTTCATTGCCTCACACCCCAAATTTATTTCGACGTTCTATTCCCAAAACTCCCTTTAAGAAACGTAGACTCAAAACTTTCGACCCTAACGCCCTTTCCCTTCAGAAGGGGACAGAACATTTTCAATGTGAAAAATCGACATTTAATAGGCGGCTAGCCATTTCGCAAATGGAGGTACTCGTTCCCCAAACCTGATGATTTACCATTCCAAAATTTCGGGGTCAAAACAGGGGTCGACAATCACCAATTTTTCAATGAACGTTCCCAAACGCAATGCGTTTTAGAATTGATTAAAGTGTGTTTGGAGGGTGACTTTGAATTGAGTTTTATAGAAAAAAAATATAGAAGTATAGGACGTTTTTCTAACTGTGTGAATGAAATTAATTGTACTTTGGCTTTACTCATACAATATTTTAAAGACGCACCCGTCGTAAGAAAATTATCATGTGCTAAAAAAATACGTTCAAAAATGTTGCGTAACACCCTCCGATTACGTTTCGTTAAGGTATTGGAATAACATTCAGCATGGAAAAATAGTAACGACCATCGATTCTTTTTTTTGTATTTCTGCATTCCTTTCTACATTTTAATTTTACTTTTTTGGAGTTTACACCACCAAAGCTTAATTACATAAACGGCCTATATACGTCCCACTGCTGGGCACAGGCCTCCCCTCAATCAACCGGAGGGGGTATGGAGCATATTCCACCACGCTGCTCCACTGCGGGTTGGTGGAGGTGTTTTTACGGCTAATAGCCGGGACCAACGGCTTAACGTGCCCTCCGAAGCACGGAATCATCTTACTTTTTCGGACAATCAGGTGATTCAAGCCTGAAAAGACCTTACCAAACAAAGGACAGTCTCACAAAGTGATTTCGACAATGTCCCCATCGGGAATCGAACCCGGACCTCCAGATCGTGAGCCTAACGCTCTAACCACTAGACCACGGAGGCTGTTAAACAGAACAGATTACTACAGGAATATACTTTATTGACAAGAAAGAACGCAATATACATAAGGACAAACAAATACAGAAATATATATCACTATCTATTTTGTAGCTAATGATAATGTTAAACTATCAACAGATTTATTCATAGATAGAACTACAAAACATAGTTCCCATGACGCTCGTACTCTACTAAACCAAATCCGGCTGAAGAATGCAGTGTTCCAGTTTGTAGCTATACAACGGCGACAGGAAGTGAGGGAAACATTCACTGGAAGTGTGTAGGGTCTATGTGAAGGTACATTGTTCGTGTGTAGGCTGTAAAGAGTACTAGGGACAAAGATATACTCATGCGTGCCGATAGATTTGACATAAAAATATGTGAACACACTATTTAAATTGAAAATTATTCTTCTTGAGCATCGTTTAGCATAACTTGCGAAGGAATTAGTGTCAGTTTTATCATTATCCTACTCAGACCTGTCAAAGGCTATTAGAATATCATTAACATTTAATACTAATTTTAATGAAACTGTTCTATGTATCCTTCTGGAAACTTAGTCAGCTCGGGCGTCGGGTGTGGTTGGTTAATGACCTCACAACCCAACACGACAGAACTTAAAATCAACTTGCACGTTAGCAGCTACTTCAAAATAATCTATTCAGACCGTAAGAGATAGAACAAGATGACATGCTTCATTTTTAACTTTTAAAAGAACAGACTAGTCTGCAAAGAATAGATTGTTAAGACGCTTGTATATAAATCCTAAGCCAACGTTTCCGCTATCGCCAAGAACTTGGACATTAAAAAGGCAGAAGTGAGTATAACAAACACCACCATTTTCAGATTGCCCGCAACTCGTGTGGCACGAGTTAATTTATAGCCCACCAAAGTGTTTGAATTGTTAATGCCAGTACTAAGCGGGAACCCGGTGAAGTGTACTATTTATTTTTATTGTCTTACACTTGAAACTAATGTTGCTAAAGCGAAAAGGTCACTGTTAATGCTGTGACTGAAAGTAAGTAACGATTTTAACACTATAATGGTGCTGTGCTGATTCCAGTATACACCATCTAATTTTATTTTAAGTTATACGTGTCACATTCTTATCCGCTGAAAAAGAAAGGAACGGGTATCGACACGCACAAAATTTATGGAACACAGGCAGCAATTTAAAAAACCTTCCCAATTGGCCAATAAGTTGACAGCACACATCAAACGGTTTGTAAATGAGCGAGATGCCAATTTTATTCGCCCCGGGTTTTCAGTAATTTTAAAATTAACAGTTGTCAATCATTTGTCCCTTTCCTTTTCGGCGGATAGGAAAATGACAGGTATAAATGAAAATAAAATTAGGATGTGTCTGCAGGAATCGAGCCGAATTTGGACTTGTCCAAAATGAAAATGAATACGTAGTCATTGTATTATAACGGTTTTGATGAGAATGGAAGAAACGAAAGTTGTGGCATCAGAATTGTAGTAAAGAATTCCGTGGTTTCTGCTCACCCCAATAAGAAACAGGATCTTTATGTACGTAGATTATTTTCTAGACAAGTGTGACGTATCAGCTATTTTTTATCAGTTGCTCTGCCAACAAAGATCAGCTAGTTATGAAAGTATTATTGGCTCTTCCAGTTCGAATAATAATTAAATTTCTTTCAGAAATTTATGATCCCTTATTCGAACAAACTTTGCGAGTAAAGAAAAACTTGAAAAACTTCAATCACACGTCAAATTACCGTCGAAATAATACGTCTTTTATAAGGGATGATGGAAAGTGGCCGGGAAACTCCCAAAGAGAAAACTATAACTAATTTCGTAATGGAGTTCCCGTGGGAATCCTACAAGAATAAGGAACTAGTGCCTCGCTGTAGCTTATTTTGTCTTTTGTATTTTTTTGTCAGTCTTCACGTTTTCCGCATTTTTAAGGAAATTCTCTTTGTTGTTAGGGTCACGAATTTGTAAGTTAAGTACTTGCATTTGGAATTTTGGTCAGGTTGGGAATTAATAACATTAAGCATTTTGCGTTATTTTTACATGATCGTAGAGAAGTAAAAAAAAAAACTTATTGGCAATAGAAAAATACTAAACTGAAAAAGAAATTAAAGAAGTTATACTAGAATACTGTCAGTTCCTTGGTTAAAGAGTTTACTCTACCATCCTGCTCATTGTGAGATGGTAATGTCATATCAAAGACACAGGTTCGTGACCATAATATTCTATCTTGCACGTAAGCAAACATAGCAAAGCATGTGCCTCGCGCGCCTTTCAATGTGTGAACCTTCATACTCGTGCCATGACAATTGTTACGCACGTATAACACTTTGCACCACACACATGCGCACGAGGCATATGCCTTGCGATGTTTATGTGCCTTTTAACAAATTCAAAGGTACCTTCACCGAAACTGGAACAAATGTGTCACTAGTTAATATCCCACCAGCTCGTACCCTTTTGCTTCCTCGTTTCTATTACGAACGGTCTGTTTTTTTCTATCTGTCAATCTGTTCCCCGTTAAGTACAATCTGATCTTCTTCAAGCCATGACTGAATAGGTACTTTCTAGGTAAGCATGTTACACCCTCGATCACATCAACACTTATTATCAGGATGGCAAATGCTTCCCTATCATGCATAAAAAAAATCACGGCAAAAAATCTACTCTACAGGAGTACAAACTTCCTGGTCCATTCCTCGCTGACTTAGTAGCCAAACAAAGAGTTGATAGAAACAGTTCGTATATAACAAATCAATTACCGAGAGTCGCCCTGCGGGATTTGAGGCCACGTCAATCAAGAAGCACTTTGCCCCATTACTGGCACAGTACGGACGAAGCTGGTTTTTCGTTTTTACTTCTGAAAAGACTATTTGTTTATCGATAATTGAAAATAATTTTGTTGTTAAAATAAATTATTTTTGTTTTTTATAGTAAGTACCCGTGCTTAGAGAAACTCACAAAGAGAAAATTAAATCGAAAAAAATCTGTCTCGGACTTGACTTGAACCCGCAGCTCTTGTCAAGTCAAAACGAGCGTGTTAACCATTACTTTTTTTTTGACACGACTTATTTTAGATTTTTAGTAGTTAATGCCATCTGGCATTAACTACTTGGCCGGACAAATGGGAGCGCTGAAGGCTCTCGCCCGATACAACATTTAAGACAACAGGCCTGAGGGTGCCCAGTTGGGCGCGAACCTCGGCTCAGGGCGTCGTCTGAGAGGAAAAATATTTGAAAGAATTAATCAACCCTAGTGGGTCGATAGCGATAAGCGCTGAATGAGAGAAATCGTCGACCACGCCGGCGGGGTCGGTATCGGGGTCCTGAAGTGTTTGGTGTCGCGAGCTGATTGGCTGCCTCTATGGCTAGGTTAACCATTACACCACCGGTCCTCCTTCTGTCCTTGCGAAATTCTTCTATGTATGGTAATTAATGATTGAATGATTGATAATGGCGTCGGCTTAATGAATTGCTGAACCTTTAGGTAGGTGGGTCATTTTCGAACAAATATAGGACACGCGAAGCTGCTGTAGTAGCGAACGCACCACCCACCATCTAGTCTAGTTTTATATTATCAGCTGTAAACGCGCTCGGTCTGCGATTGTTGAAGTTAAGCAACTTTCGCAAAAGCCGGTCATAGGATGGGTGACCACAAAAAAAAGTTTTCATCTCGAGCTCCTCCTTGCTTCGGAAGGCACGTTAAGCCGTTGGTCCAGCTGTATTAGCAGTCGTTAATAACTATCAATCCGCACTGGGCCCGCGTGATGGTTTAAGGCCCGATCTTCCTATCCATTCATAGGGAAGGCCCGTGCCCCAGCAGTGGGGACGGTAACGGGCTGATGATGTATTTACAACTTGACTTTGTCAATCAAGACGTATTTATATAATATATTGCTTGATTTATACAAATTAATTGAATATTTTATATTAACTTACTTTTTTACTTTATATTAGGTATTATTAATTGTGCTGTATTCATGTGTTATATCTGATTGTTGAAATTTAGTTCAGTGCAATAAAGTATATTTGATTTGATTTGATTGCAATTGCAATCTTAACATTTCTCAAATATTCATTATGATTTTTGTAACACGCACGCACCCTAGAGTACATTTGAGTTATGGTATCTTAAAAAAACCGTTACTCATTAATATATCGTCATCATCATCATCGTTATCGGCTTTTTGAACTTTGTCATTCATTATATTCTAGACATTCCAATAAAATTTTTAAACATTTAATGCTCTTCATTTTAGTTACCAAGCCAATTATATTCACATAATGATTAAACGGGAAACGCAACGGAAGTTGTGGATTCAATCACGTTTGCCAATAATGTCCATTAATGTGGAAAATGCATTGAATTGTATATAATATGTATATTTGTATCCAATAATTTGGTTGCGTTTACTGTAATTAACAGCATTGCGTTTGGATTACAAATACATAATCATCATTCATGATTTGTGTCCTACTGCTCTCAAATTCCATTGAGAGATATGGAATAGATACATCAATACATGTAGAAAAGTGAGTGGAAAGTAACAGATAATACTATGGAAGGATAATTAATAGGGATTTGGTTGTTTATGGTATTTTAGGTTGGTTAAAGAATGTGGGACGGAAGGAAGTTTCAAAACATAAGGTGGTTGTATATTATTGGTTTGTCGTCGAAATGTAAGAAGAGGGCTATTTGAAAATAGAAGGCGTCAAAATAATTTAAATATCCCTTTTTTATTCTATATCCCACATACACATATAATATCATTCATATATTTAATATACGTATACCTATACGTACCTGTACGTATATATACCTATACACGGACGAACGGTGTTATATTACATACTTAACTATCTTATACATTGTACTTAAATATCGGGAGTCTCATATCCCCATTTAAACGCGGTAAGAACCCGTTATTAAGTGCTTTCTTAACTATCTTGTTCTCCAATTTAAAAGTATATTCTTCAACCTGATGTTTTACCGAATAATTATTTCCAAAAGTAAATCTTTTATCTTAGCTATTTCGGTTATTATAATTATCTTAACGGATTTTTAGTTAAGTAACGCTAATTTTAGAATGTTGTCTATTTATTATACATATATTTTTTTATTACATATAGGTACTATACTTACTTATGCAATACCAATTTACATTGAAGATTCATCAAAACACGAAGCCAGAATCACATTTTCGATAGGAAAAGCAAAGAAACGATGATACAAATTGCTGTCGCCTCAAATAAATTGAGTCTTGCGTATCAGTATATCGGAAGCCGCAGCGGTCGCCCCAAATTATTTATCATGATCTTTCGGTACTGGTAATGAGTTGTTGTTGTCCGAATACATACGACCTTCGAGAGCTTAAAACTTCGTATATAATTGACGATAAAGTTTATTTTCTTGGTTCATAACTGCCAAAACTCTTTTCCAAAATCAAAATGGTAGAACTTTTAGATATGCGAACGAAATTCGTCGCTCTTTCGAGACGATTTTACCAGATTTATTAATTTCATTATTTATTAAAAACATCATAGAAGGAAAGCTACAAGGAAAGAGAGAAAGGGAAAGACGAAGAAGTGCTTACATGGAACAAATCAAAGAGCGGACGTCGTGTCTTATAAGAAAGTGAAAGAATCGGCCTTTGATAGATAAGAATGGAGCATGCTACACCGTCAAGAGCGTGGCTCTTATATTAGTGATGATGATTCATTCCTGCTGGACATAAAAGTATCAATAAACTGCGACCTTATCGTAGCAAGGTCCAATATGAGTATAAAAATACCAAAGTTTTTCGTAACATCGTCCATTCTTCACGTCTGTATGTAAACTTGTCGAAAGGTAATTGGGCTATTGATAATTGATCGGCGTCGAAATGCGGGCAGGCTGTCGTTCGATATCGTCGCAACATTACTCTGTATTAAAACCACATTTCTCATTACTCTGTGACAAATGATTGTCAGTACCCAGTCTGCTTTATTGATTTATTCTTTTACAGTAACGAACTTTGATGGAGTGTTTTCAACTTTTCATTGTTTTAATTTATTATTAAACCATGTTTCTTTAAGTGATTTGTGCTAAGAATCTTTGTTGGGCTGTATGTTTTCGGCTAGATATAAAAACTAAAATGTATAGCTTGTTTATTATCCCAAATTACCCAAAAGAAACACAAAACAGATTAAAATAAGATATATTTCTCTATAAAGCCTAAGTTTTGCTGGTAAAAATGCTGGTAATACGTGGATAATGTGGTTGATTGTACATGTACTTATGTGAAAATATCCTACACCTATTGTTAATATAATATCATGTATAATTGTTTATTTACCCATGAAAATAAATAAAAAAATATTACCACATATTACATAGCATAAGTGTTACAATACAAAACTTTTTATTGCACAAAGATAACAGAACAGGTCCAATTAGCGGCCTTATTGCTAAATAGATGTGTCTTCCAGGCAACCTTAGGGTAAAATGACTTGATCGTATTCCGTCTATTACACGACTTTATAAGAAAATATACCCTTCAGTCAATTTCAACCACAACAGTATTATATTATGCAAATAACCTATTTCTTGACATTTTAATTCTCACTACTACTTCTAATGTCACTTTTACTGCTTTAAAAACGTAAACAACTTGAATTGGGTGTTTTATAATCACGCTATGCAACAATTAAGGTTGTTCACGGTGGTCCTTGAATTAATATAGGAAGTCGCGACGGTCGTACCGATTTTAAAGTTCTTTTTCGGTGACATTTAGAGGTTATCTTTTGAGATTACGATCGGCTTGTGAGCTGATTCCAGTTTGAATGCAATGGTAGGGGTGGGCTTTGGTGAGTAAGTCATTAATTAGACGTTTCGTCCGGTCAAGAATACAATAAGATTCGTAAGATATCTATCAAGGCTTTGAATTTTAGTATTTAAAATGATATATCGTCTACTTTCGGGTTTCGAAGTAGGAAGTTTGAATTTCGGAGATTTTCGGAGACCCTTATAACAATGTACTGTGTAAAAAAAATATTTGCATAATATTTATCTTAAACTAGATTTCCGCTAGTCTCGCACACAGTAAGAATGAGATTTTTGCATGAAGTGTCCACTTTGTGCTATTGTGCCGATTGTCATCCACATTGACCTCGCGATTTTTCCGCTTGGTGACGGTACTGAAAAGTATCGGCGTCCGAAGGACGTAATATACGATCCCGACGACCCGATTACTCTAGCCATAAAGGCAGCCAATCAGCTCGCGACACCAAAGACTTCAGGACCCCCATACCGACCCCGCCGGCGTGGTCGACGATTTCCCTCAATCAGCGCTTATCGCTCTCGACCCAATTGGGTCGATTAATTCTTTCAAATATTTTTCTTCTCAGGCCGTGAGCCGAGGTTCGCGCTCAAGTGGGCACCATCAGGCCTGTTGTCTTAAACGTTTTACCGGGTGAGAGCTTTCAGCGCTCCCCATTTGTCCGTCCAAGTAGTTAATGCCATCTGCGGCAAATCTACAATAAGTCACGTCAAAAAAAAACCCCGTGATTTCGACGTGAAACGGCAATGAACAGAGAAGTATCTAGTTACTCGTACGTGTTATATTTGTGAATTTGCTCTTAATTTATACATATTTATGTGTCAGCATTTAGTGATTACATTCCGATCCCAATGCACTGTAACTCCCGTTATGAAATAGCAAAACGATCAACAATGTGAACGCATAAATACTTTGTTTCACTACTCTACTAATAGAGTTGTTTAGGTTTCTATTCTGTAACTGTGGAATCCGTAAATTCGTAATTATGTCACAATTCCATGTAAATTCGTTTTTTGAATAGCTTAGCTGGACTATTAACGAATTATAAACAGAACTTATTTATTTTTATTAATTATTAACATTGTATTTAGTTATATTTTGAATAAATAGTTTTTTATAAACAGAAGATGTTTATCAACATTAAGATCTGGAGGTCCGGGTTCGATTCCCGATGGGGACATGGTCGAAATCACTCTGTGAGACTGTCCTTTGTTTGGTAAGGACTAGGCTTCAATCACCTGATTGTTTGAAAAAGTAAGATGATTCCGTGCTTCGGAGGGCACGTTAAGCTGTTGGCCCCGGCTAACCCGCAGTGGAGCAGCGTGGTGGAGTATGCTCCATACCCTCTCCGGTTGATTGAGGGGAGGCCTGTGCGCAGCAGTGGGACGTATATAGGCTGTTTATGTATGTTTATCTCCATTACATTCCTGCAGGGTTAACATGCATAACTTGATAAAATTATCGATCGATTTAATAAATTTTTGTCCAAGTCGATAAGTTTGTTTTTTTCTCTAACAAGCGTGGCACATGATTTTGTTTGTATTTTGACAGAACGACATGACTTATTTAGGTTCACATGTGGGTTCACATATTAGCACTAATCGACAAAACGACATAATTATATCGTCAGAATCGATAAAATGACCGTGACAAAATTTTATCACGTTGTGTATGTTAGCCCCAATGGACGGTCACGAGCATTAACATGTATACACTTTGGTACCATGTCACATTAACTTTTTTGACAAATTGGACTGTAAGTCTCACTAAATGTCAAATATGTTAGTGCGACAGAGTCCTAAAGTGGGTACATTATATTGCTCATGACTGGACATGAAAATATTATGATGGCACGTTTGTGATCAGCCCGCCATCCATACATATATATAAGATAAGGCCGCCATCTGCCATTTACTTAGTTAAGAGTCTTTTTGTAATTATTTCTTTTTATTTTGGTGCAATAAAGTGTATTTGTATTGTATTGTATTATAAGGAACCCACACTAAACATACCCCAAAACTAAAACCCATACATTCAGTGGCAGTCGTATCACAGACAAACATTATCTCGTTACGTTCAAAGCAGTTAGCAACAAGAAACAAACAACGCTTTTATCTCAAAGGAGGTAGAGCAGGATAAACAAACCGGTGCTTCCTTTTTTGTGTGTATGGACGGAATAAGTATGTTCGGATTCGTGTTAAGAGATGTGAAACGTCCCATGCTTGGGCCGGAATGGAACGAAAATCTTAGAATTATCTATACAGACATTGGCCCCGATTCCTGCAGACACCTCTTAATTTTAATTTTAATTATACTCGTCATTTCTTATCTTATCCGTCGAAAAGGAAAGGGACGGATGATTGTCAACAAGTTAACTTTAAAATGAATGAATAACCTGTGCGAATAAAATAGGCATCTCGCTGGTATGCATTCCCTTTGACATGTTGTCTACTTAATTCTGTCGGGTTATTGGCCGATGTAAAATTTTTAGACGGTTGTATTGGATTTCTGTTTTAAACTGACGTGTATTTCATAATTTTTATGCGTGTCGATTACCCGTCCCTTTCTTTTTCAACGAATAAGAAAATGACAGGTGTAACTTAAAATTAAATTAGATGGCGTCTGCAGGAATTAGCACCAGTGTTATTACAAAAAGAAGACTAAAAGATAGAATAGGTTTAAGGGTGTTGGGACCCTCGCTATTTTATTTTCGGCGACAATAGATAAGTGTAGGCACACCATTCGGTGATCGAAATATTTTCTTTTTGTCATAGATCAACTAAGCTAAATGAACTCTACGCCTTTTTGCCACTACATAAAGGTCTATAGAACCTACAAACAATAACAAATATTATAAACCGTTCCTATTTTCCTCAGGTTTACTCTGGGTCTGAAGCTATTGACATACATACATACATACATAAACTCACGCCCGTAATCCCAAATGGGGTGGGCAGAGCCACAAGTAATCAAAGACAACTTGCAGCCACTGTTGATACGAAGTCCTAAGATGGATATGATGAACCTTATGGTGATAAGGGATCAGCCTATCGCCCATAACATTAGTCCATCATGTTAGAGGACGCAATCCCTCTGTCGGTTTTTACGACATGCCCGGGAAGACAAGCAGCTGAACGTGTTCTATGTTTTTCATTTGCTCCCAGAACAGCATAGAAGCAAAGCATGAAGCATGAAGCATGAAGCTATTGACAACTTAATATTTAAATGTTATTTTTATTACTTATTATTAGCAACTACATTATAATAAAATTATTGTAAAGCATTATTTACGTTTATTTGTAACATAAAAAACAGAAGCTAAGTTTTTTTTTTGACGTGACTTATTGTAGATTTGCCGCAGATGGCATTAACTACTTGGCCGGACAAATGGGGAGCGCTGAAGGCTCTCACCCGATACAACGTTTGAGGCTTGAGGGTGCCCAGTTGGGCAGAAGCTAAGTAAATACTTTTGTATGGTATTGTATATTTAATCAATAATGAAAAAATAACATTATTTTACCTTTTGTGGCGCAAATAAAATGAAGCCTCAGAAATAATCGTAAATGTGAAAATGGCGAATTTATTTACGTTTTACTCTGAATCCGCTGTACGTACGCCATCTATTGTAACGGAAAGGAATTAGACTAGTGTTTCTATACCCTTAAAATATAGTCTGTGTCCTGAAAGAAGTCTCGCGCCGCGGCGCTACTGTCGAATATTCTGCATAGAATTATTATGTTTTGTCAATTACATAGTTTCATTAAAATCCGTGGATTTCTTTCGTGGCGCGAATTAACATAACATAACAAATACTTTATTCATCATCAATTTAAGAGCCATGCTCCTGTCGGTGCAGCATTTTCCATGCTACTTTTTTAGGGAAAAATAGGGCAGTGGTTTCCCTCTTGCCTTCTGCCCCGCAGTACTCTGTCTGACGCAAGTGGGATGGCGCCCAGAGTAGTCTATTACAAAGCCATACTCGTACGAGGACTCCTGTCCTCCGCCTCTGAATAGTACTGACAGTTACTGCTGCCCTCTGTCAAGTAATACTTTATTGCACAAAACAAAAGAGAAAATAAAAAAATATGTTCAAAATTAGAAACGGAGAGATTTTTATTTTAAACCTGATTTATCTTTAGTCTGCATTTTGTCAAGGCGGCTAGCTATGTTTGTATCTGCCTTTATTTTCACGCTTGATGTGTCTTTATAGAAATATTACTTGTAATAAAATTAAGTTGTCTCCGCGACCGGATGCAAGGGCGTTGGCGTTCACATTAAAATAATAACCTTTTCACAGTTGATTAAACAAAGTAACTAGCCTGAGACGAACTAGGTGCATTAACCTGCAGAGAGTGAAATTAAATAGAGACTTTGGTTACTATGCATTCTTTTTCTATCGTGTGGGTTGTGAGGTGGATTACCAACCTCATCAACCATGGTTCAGGGTTACACCGGTGGCCAGGGTGGCGCCAAAGGCCCCTGACATGGCTCGTGTAACGACTACACACTTGCATCAGTAAGTAATAACCGGAACCAACGGCTTAACGTGCCTTCCGAAGCACGTATCATCTTACTTTCGGACAATCAGGTAATCAGCCTGTAATGTCTTAACCAAACTAGAGATCACAAAGCGATTATCGTGATATGTCCCCACCGGGATTTCAACCTGGGACCTCCGGATCGTGAGCCGAACGCTCAAACCACTGGACCACGGAGGCCGCACTAAGCATTATAAAATGACGACAATAGTTATAATTAGTTTTTAAACTGAATTTAATTTGTGTGCATTTCTAAATAGATATATCTGATGTTTATAATCCCTATTACAATTAGGATAAATAGACCCATAACTCCCATAAGTCATTAGAAGATGGCATTAGCTACTTGGCCGAACAAATGGGGAGCTCTAAGGGCTTTCGACCGGCAGTATGCAAATGCACCTGGCTATGAAGTCCTAAGATGGATGTTATGTTAAATTCTTTTTAGTTCATCATTCGATGAATGTACCTCGGACTATCCCAATTGGGAATTTAGTGGTGAGCTTATGTTTACATAACATAACATAAACAGCCTATATACGTCCCACTGCTGGGCACAGGCCTCCCCTCAATCAACCGGAGGGGGTATGGAGCATACTCTACCACGCTGCTCCATTGCGGGTTGGTGGAGGTGTTTTTACGGCTAATAGCCGGGACCAATGGCTTAACGTGCATGAATCATCTTACTTTTTCGGACAATCAGGTGATTCAAGCCTGAAAAGTTCTTACCAAACAAAGGACAGTCTCACAAAGTGATTTCGACAATGTCCCCATCGGGAATCGAACCCGGACCTCCAGATCGTGAGCCTAACACTCTAACCACTAGACCACGGAGGCTGTTTGAGCTTATGTTTTTGTATACTTAATACCTTTTAATTCTTACCCCCAAACAAAAAGTCAGGTCTAGTTCAGACAATAGAGTTCCTTCCAAGACACTTAATGTCAATATGATTGTGTGAGAGAGAAGTTCGTGTTATGACTGAGGAGGGGCGCTACTAAGCGTAACTGTTACGCTTGCACGCCTCCACAAACTACTTCACAAAACAGGGTGGAATTTTCGCTTGAACGTCTATTACAAACTAAGAAATATACATTGTTTTAAGTTTACGCGGTTATTATCATAATTAAAGCACATAATAACGGGTTCTTACCGCGTTTAAATGGGGATATGAGACTCCCGATATCGGGAGGGATGGGGATTTCGGGAGTCTCATATCCCCATTTAAACGCGGTAAGAACCCGTTATTATGTGTTTTACTAAGAAATATACTTATAATCCCGTCGAGTCCCGTCGAAGAGGTTATTACATCTCGGCATATGCTGACTTCGTGTCAAGTTGTTAATGCCATCAATCAATAAATAATTCTTTATTGCACAAAGACATGTACAAACGTATAAAATACGCACAAGGCAACCTTAGGATGAAATAACTTTATGTATTTTAGCGCGGGATGGTGCAATAATATAATATAGAAAAATAAATAAATAATAATACATAAAATATACATATAATTATAATACCAATTATTTCTGTTAATCAATAAGTTTGTTTTTTTTCCTAACATGCGTTGCACGTAAATTTATTCGTATTTTGACAGAACGACATGACTTATTTGGGTTCACGTATTAGCACCAATCGACAAAATTTTAACACGTTGCACATATTAGCCCTACCGGAAACCACGTGATATGAATTACCTACGATCCAAAATTATAAAGTCGTATTCAGTGGTTTAAAACCCGAGCTGATATTCGAACCCGTGATAGTATGATTGAAATCATGCATTCTCCAGACAGCGCTATCACAGTTTCTTGAACATGTACATATGGGTATAATTATGTCTTTATAACGTTTATATTTTACCTCTAATTAATTAACTTTACAATTTATAGCTTCAGTAACATGATAACACAACAGTGCACTATTTATTGGCATTGAACTAATTTACTTAACATTGTTTTACCCGTTGTTATGTGTTTTAATTTTGTTTTAAGTTTACGCGGTCAATTAAAACACATAATAACGGGTCTACCTATTCCACTCCAATCTCATCAGTCATCCCGTGATCTTGGCACTTGCAACAGTGTCGAAATATCTCGTTACATGTATCTCGTTAAAGTAGGGATATCCCTACTTTAAACGCGGTAAGAACCCGTTATTATGTGTTTTAATTTTAATTTACTTAACATTTTCTTCACAGACTATATTTACATGTTTCATATTCCAACACTATTGGGTTAGACACTTGGGACCGATATCTGGGCGACACGACCGACACGACCCATGCACCTTCTATCGACTTACCTAACTTTATGATCCTGCTCATGTATGCTATATTCATGCACAGGTATGCCACTGGAGATTCGACTTTACGTCTACTGTGCGAAATTTCTACTAAAATACATACGTGCATAAGGGAGCGAGCGCTGTTACAATTAATAAGAAGGCAACTGCAGTCATTTTCATTATTTGGTAGGTAGTTATATTAGTATGACGAAAATAATTATTACAGCTAATTAGCCCGCCATTCGATTTTATTATTTAAGTATATAAGGTAGTTTCCAACTAGTCAAATCAGTTTCTTTTTACTAAACGTCAAACACAATATTACACTAGAAATTCATAAATAAGTTAAGTAAATAGAAAAAGGAAACGTTTGATCTGTCTTTATTTGGCAATCAGAATTTTATATTTTTATTGTTGATCTTGGAAACTACCCTTTACTGTTTGGTAAGTAACTAAATGTATCAAGATTATTTATTTTACTCCTGATGACTTATACTAATGTTCATTCACTTACATACATAACTGCTTGGATATACACTTATACACTGTTATTGTCATTCAGATGGATAATTGGAAGATGTTTAAAATGTACTTTAATGCACATTATTATAACATTCTGAGTTGCTTATCTACGCATCCGCCCACTAGCTTAGCATAATTATAATTATAATATAATAATATTATTATTAAATTGACCTGTGAAAACTAATATATACTATACTTACATTTGGTTTCATGTATGCTCAAAATTATACTTTTTATTAAAATACGTTACATGATACTTAATAATTTTACAACCTACTTATTTCTAAAATAATTTCCACAGTTTATTCGCAATAAATGCGGTGTTTTACCGTTTATTTGATCTTAAAACGTCTCGAAGTCCTTTTATATATCTTTATCAGTACTCCAGGTGGTAGTAATGTCGTTTATTAAATCATAAATTTAACATTTTTTAACACCTTTACGACTTAATGTTACAAGATAGGAAAGCGAGAATGTTTACCGGCCTATCAACGAATTTATGACCTAAAAAATGTGTTTGTAAAGGTTTGATAAAGAAATTAAAGGACAAATATTTTGATACAATATTTGTATTTTAAAAGCTGTGAAGTCGAGGTATGGTGCCATAAATGTACCATTGATAAAGTGACAATGATAAAGGGAAGGCAATGATAATGCCTTTATGGTAAGTATTAAAGTTTACTAACATTTTGAATTGATTCGATACTTACTAAACTCCCAATCTTACTATAAGCTTTCTTGAGTTCCTGTTTTAAAATGTTTTGCGTATAAGTGTGCATTAAAAAATATTTGATTGATTTACTTTTTTTATAACGAGCCATCGCGTCGACCAATTTGTCACACAAAATATATTTTGTATCTTCACAACTTCAAATAGATATTATATAGGGTGTCTTTAAATTAGTCGCGTTGCTGTCACGCGACAAGTGAGTCCCATTGAGGCTGCGCGACGCTCTTTTTATGTCGTCATCAAACCTTTCTCTCTAAATCGTTAATTCAACTTATAACAGAATTACATCATCTCCCTAGCATTATCCCGTTTTCCTCAGGGTCCGGTTACCTAATCTGAAGATTTAACAGTTCCGGATTTTTACAGAAGCGACTGTCTGACTGACCTTCCAACCCGCGAAGGGCCAGCCCAATACAGGTTAGGTCACATACCTCCGAAAGTGCATTTCTCGGGAATAATTAATACATACTTAATACAAAAATATAAAACCCACTTAAATGTTCAATGCACCATTTTATATACTTATGGTTTGTGTAAAGTATAAGACGCAAGAAGCTGTTAGCTCCCTGAAGAAAATAAAAATAAAATAAATAAAATTAGAAACTAATATTAATACTTAATTAACTTTATTAATAATAAAAAAAATAATAAAGTGAAATCTTCTATCGTGTGGGTTGGGAAGTGGAATACCAACGTCATCAACCCTGGTGTCAGGGTTACTATTGAGCCGCCAAAAGCCCTTGACATGGCTCATGTAACGACTACTTTCTTACATCAGTAAATAGTAACCGGGACCAACAGCTTAACGTGCGTTAAAGTAAAATAAAATATACTTATATCTAATAAAAATAAAAATTTGCCCTTATGTGAAGGCACCATCAGTCACAGTCTAAGAAGGAGATGGTACGACAGACGATATTCACTTGTGTCAGTTTAGTTCAAATACATTTAAAATTAACAAGGTATGACAACGTTTTTAGTTCTCACTTTCTTTGTCTAGACATGCAATTTTCTTAAGTTTTAACCAAGACACTTACTTACTACATTATTCATGTTTCATAAAAGTCACTGAAAATATACTCTAATAATATGCAGATATTTTTTAATTTTGCATGACTTTAATTTTTACGGGAATGGTTCTGCTTACAAAATATTTATCGTAAAAAGTAATACAATTTTGGTACAGTGTCAAAACAACTCAACTTTATCAAACACGAATTCAAAGCGATTTTAGAATTCGTGTTAAGTAAAGACTTACTAACTCCGAAAAATCTAGGGTACGTCTACTAAATTAGTCATCAATTAACTTCAAAAAGTAGTTCAATGATAGACAACAGTTAAAACTTCTTAAAAATACGCTATTTTTTCTCCTTTTTTATGCTATTTTTGTTCTTGTAATGTTAACAAAGCATACCTACAATAAAAATTATTGTATTGTTGTATATTGCATTGTTGGTGTGAAATAATAGATGTACTTAACATTATAAATAATAAAATAAATAAAATGAAATAAAATATTCTTTATTTCACAAATTTTTAGTTACATTGTGGCCGAGACCTTCCATCAAGTAATCCTAGGATACTTGTGGCGGGAATGTCTCGCAATTCCCAAAGGGTAGGTACAGTTTGTGAGTTAAGAAAAGTAATAACAAGTATGACTTCTATAAAGAAAACAAATAATTATTAATTATAAATAATGTATTGACATTGTAGGTACCTTCATTGATTACGATTTACAAAAGTTGGATATTACAAAATTCAACACTTAAGGCGGCTAAGTTTAGCTAAAATCTTGTAAGCGGATCCCTAAAATTTGTATCTTAAAGAGTAAACAAAAGAGTTTCTTATTGGAACTAGCAGCAGCATACATCTAATTTAGATAAAGAGTTTTAGATAAACGGTACAAATCACTAAGCACAAAAACGACTTTACATAGCTCCTTTCAAATGCAAATGGCTGTATTAAATTTGCAATTTAGACCTCGATAGCGTAAGGCTGTGTGGTACAAAGTAGAGGAGACTCCCACGGAAATGTGTGTAGACTTAGGCGGTTACAGGTAAAATTAACTATGATATCTTTTGTATTGTGGGCAAATAAATAAAGTTACTTAAATAAATTAGAACTTTCCTCATTCCCATTCATTTATTTATTTTTTCATTCATTTTGAACTGGGAACTATGCTGAACTGGGAGTAAAGAAAAAACATAGAATGTGTTCTGCTGCCTCTCCTCCCGTGCATGTCGTAAAAACCGACAAAGGGAAAGCGTCCTACCAAAAATGATGAATCTATATGGGCGATAGGCTAATCCCCTATCACCATACGGTTCATCATTATCCATCTTGGGACTATGTATCAAAAGTGGCTGCAAATAGTCTTCTGATTATTTGTGGCTCTGCCCACCCCTTCGGGGAAGATGGGCGTGAGTTTATGTATGTATGTGTTTCCTCATTATGACAATGCCGCTGATTCCATTACACACGATCATAATCTATTTTAAATTAGGTATACCTGTCATTTTCTTACCCACCGAAAAAGTATTTTATTGTTTTTATAATAACCATCCCCCTCCGGTTGATTGAGGGGAGGCCTGTGCCCAGCAGTGGGACGTATATAGGCTGTTCATGTTATGTATGTATAAAACAACCAACAAAAACATAAATGTGAAATGAGAGCCAATTTCAATATTATAATATATCTATATGCCTTGGTTGTAGACTTCCACGACAAAAGAAGTGAGATCTAAATGGGTGCCAAGTTCAATGGGCAGGGCAACAACATACAATATAATTTCTTCTTAAAACTTAATATAATACATTGTAGCCTAAGGTCCGAATTGGCTAGTTTTTATATACAAATTATTATGTTTGACACGATGACACGATCATATTAAATTGCTTATTGGGAGGTCCACAATTTCTATATTGTAAAATACTAGAGAAAAATATTTTTTTTTATCATGGAATGATCAATTCTAAAATCTGGCCACGACTACCTCTGACTACAACAATTGGGATATTGTCATGAGCTTTTGTGTAGATATGGTGTATGTATGTCTTCTCTTCACTTCTCCCGCTATCCGCCTATACCTTAACTCGTATAAAAACTGTTGGCGACGCGTCGAGCTCCGAGCCGAGAGCCTTCAGACAATGAAGACGTCCCTATTGTGATGTTTAAATAGCTTCCACGCCAAGGGATATGTTTCGCTTTTTGCGCAGGAGCCTTAAAATTGGTCGCAGGTTCATGGACTGAGAAACCCGTGTAGCCTTTAACCAAAATTTACATTGTTTTGCTTGAAGATTTTGTGGGAATATTTTCAGTGTGTCAGCAAAGTCAGCCTAGGTCAGATGAGATTTGTCTCATCTACCTAGTAGCAAAACGGTTTTACTACTAGGTAGATAGCAATTTACTCTAGAAGACTTTATAATTATGGGTTCTAGCTCTCTGCCTTTTCAATATAAATATTTGTGCCCGATTAATCGCAATGGACTCGCCCCCTAGTACATAAGAGTTAAACATAGCTGGCGAGGAGTGGGTGTATTGTACACCTCTGCCTACCCCTTCGGAGATACAGGCGTGATGCTAAAAATTGACGATTCAAAGATTAAATTAGATTAGATTCATTTATTTCACATTTAGTTATACAACACATTTTAGACACAATATAAAACGGTAACAACATAAATATGATCGTCGAAAATGATAATAAAAGAATGTCAACAAAGAAGATAATAAATTAAATCAAAATGTCAAAAGATAATAAATCAATTACAATGTCATGGCTAATAATAATTATAAATTACATAACATAACATAAACAGCCTATATACGTCCCACTGCAGGGCACAGGCCTCCCCTCAAAAAAAAAATAGAAAAAATAAAAAAATAAATAAAAAAAAAATAATAAAAAAAAATAAAAAAAAAACAAATAAAAAAAATTAATTAAAAAATAAATAAAAAAATAAATAAAATAAATTCAAGATAAAAAAATTAATAATTAATTATTAATTAATTATGTATAAAATAAAATTACATTCAAGTATTTACAATAAAATACAATGTCAATTTTTAATAAAATCGTCCCCAGAATATAGCTCCATATCCAACAAAAGGTAACTACCTAACCAACAAAGTGTAACTATGTTACCTACTGAATAAAGATATTTTCGAATTTGAATTTGAATATGTTATGTTATGAGGAGGAGCTCGGTGGCGCAGCGGTAAACGCGCTCGGTCTGCGATTGTTGAAGTTAAGCAAGTTTCGCAAAGGCCGGTCATAGGATTGGTATTCACAAAAAAAAGTTTTCATTTCGAGCTCCTCTGTGCTACGGAAGGCACGTTAAGCCGTTGGTCCCGGCTGCATTAGCAGTCGTTAATAACCATCAATCCGCACTGGGCCTGCGTGGTGGTTTAAGGCCCGATCTCCCTATCCATCCATAGGGAAGACCCATGGGCTGGTGATGATGATGTTATGTTGTGTTATTATTCGAGAGAGAATAAATAAACTATGTTTTGACTATTATTTGACTATAATTCATGCGGTAACAGACAATTAGCCCAAAATCACCATAAGTGTTAACTATAATAAAAATTATAAATAAATAATGATCCAAAATAAAAACAATAAATCAATGAATCATTCCTTTCTTCCACGTAACCTTAAACTACGTTAAAACAAAGGCACTTAGCGCGCCACGACTTAGTCATTGGGGGTGGAAAGAAATGTTACAATAGGGATAATCCGGCTAAGATAATTTCCAGTCAAGTGGGCCGATGTCTTGCGAGCAGCGCCGCGGGGCGTGCTAACTGATGGGGACTTAGCAGGAATCTCTTAATTTATAGCCGTGATGTGAACCTGGGAATAAGGCATAAGAATTTGGGTTTCGTTCTTGTAAAGCGTTTTTCAGGTAACTGGTCGTCTACTGTCTACGCAAATAATTTCCAACTAGTCAAATCAGTAACATTTTACTTCTTCTTTTCTTCTATCGTGCGGGTTGTGAGGTGGATTACCAACCCCATCCACCCATCGGGGTCATTATTGAGCCATGACATGACCCATGTAACGACTACTTACTTACATCAGTAAGTAGTAACCGGGACCAATGGCTTAACGTGCCTTCCGAAACACGGATCATCTTTTTTTCGGACAATCAGGTGATCAGCCTGTAATGTCCTAACCAAACTAGGGATCATAAAGTGATTTTAGTGATGTGTACCCTCCGGGATTTGAACCCGGGATCTCCGGGTCGTGAGCCCAACGCTCAAACCACTGGACCACAGAGGCGTAACTTTTTACTAAAAGTCAAAACATGAAATTACTTTGGAATTTGTATGAGAAATCAACCCGTGACGTCATAGAAAAACGTTGTTTTAAGTTTACGCAGTTATTATCATAATTAAAACACATAATAACGGGTTCTTACCGCGTTTAATATCGGGAGTCTCATATCCCCATTTAAACGCGGTAAGAACCCGTTATTATGTGTTTTAATTATAGAAAAACGTGTTAAAATGACGGTTTTATTATTATGTTTTTTATTAAAAGACATTTTTTTTTCTTTTAGATAAAAGAAAATGTTTTTCGTTAGTTTTAGATCTATCTCTATTTAGTAAGTAATGAGAATTTCATAATGTATCTTGTAGCTAGTACACGACGCAATTTACGCTGCGTCTCATAACTCGCATTCACCAAAATGTTATCTAAAGAGTCATAGTGGGTGAAATAATCTGATATGTCCATTTCTACGCCGGTAACAAACGACAAGGACCGATTAACAGGATTGCTTTCTGTTCCGCCATGATTATTTCTTACTTCTTACGCTAAAAGCTAAAAAAAAATGCCTTAGGGGACGAATATTTATGTGGTCTTCAAAAACTTTTGGGGGAACTGTAATTGTAAGGGATTTTGGAAACATTTGCTTTGGTTTTGTGACAGTTAATTGTACGGTCACGAGCATTAAAATATGTATACATTTTGGTATCATGTCACATTAATTTTTTTTACAAATTGAACTGTAATTCTCACTAAATTTCAAATATGGTAGTGCGACACAGTCCTAAAGTGGGTATATTATATTGCTCATGACTGTATGTGTGAGTTTGATATTGATTATAAAATTAATTTTTTTTTTAGTCATTCAACCAATTTTAACAACGTATCAAAAATAGCTCTCTGGTTTTGGGTCTGTTTTTGAGAATACGTGACAAATTGCTTTCACCGTAAATTAAACCTTTTGAGAAAGTCGTATGCAAAGGCAAACATTTCGTTTTTTCACAAGGTTTGTGACCTAATAGGTAATTGAGCTGACTTTTGCTTCGGGTTGGAAAATAAGATGGCCGCCACCTCCGTCGATTTGTATTACATAATTGCGACTAATGTGTAAATAGCTTAGCCCAAGTAATTTGCATAGAAAATTATGTAAATAAATATCCTTTTCATCAAGTAACAATTAGTGCTAATGGGTCCAAGTCAAGTGCACGGCTTAGCTTGAAATAAGTTCTTTTGACAATGGTGCTAATTCCTGTAGGTACCTACACACCATTTATTTTTATTTTAAGTTGTACCTGTCATTTTCTTATCCGCTGAAAAAGAAAGGGACCGGTAATCGACAGGCATAAAATTTCAAATTATTTAGTGGATTGAAACATCTAAATCAATCCACTAAATATTTTACATTGGCCACTAACCCGACAGAATTAAGTTGACAGCACACGTCAAATGAGTTGCCTATGAGTGAGATGCCTATTTTATTCGCAGTAGAAAAATTAACAGTTGTCAATCATAAGTCCCTTTTCTTTTCGGCGGATAAGAAATTGACAGGTATAACTTAAAATAAAATTAGGTGTCAATACGAATCGGGGCCATCACTTACTTCTACTTTTTATAACTTTGCAGTTGAACTTTTGCCTTTAATTTGAGCTGTCAATTACTTAATTAGAGTAGACATAGGTACTTACATCCATAAACTCACGCCAATTTCTCATTGGGCTAAGAAAGTCTATGGAATTCCATTTGCTTGGACTTCCTCCACACTTTGATACATCGTTTCACACACGCACACCGGTTCAGATAGTTGGTACCAAACCTTACTAACTACTTACTAAACCAGCAACATTGTCATCTATAATGTTGCTAACATGTGTCTCTGCCTACCCCAGTAGAGAACGCAGACGTGAGTTTACGTGTCATACTCAAAGGGATTACGTGCACAGTTTTACTCGAAACTAATGTTTACCCTCGTCATCGAATTGAATGCATGGGAATAGTAAATCTAAGCAGAATCACCCGTAGCCTTATCGCTTTTGCGCGGTCATTAGCGACTGAATTTGTAATACCCGGATTATTGGCAACCTCTGCCCCGGGCAAAAACAGGGAGCTAACGCCAATAGGTACTTATATACTTATAATTTTAGCGACACTTCACTTACTAGTAGGTACTACGATATTCAATATTCTTTCTACTTCCGTAGAACATTATTAATTATTAATTATAATATTGCACCTCTTTATACTCCCGCTGTTATTCTTGTACTACCTCTGGGTTGGCTGGAAGAGATCTCTCTTAGAGATGTTTGTGATGTAAGTAGTTTTTAAGTGCAATAAGTAACACTTTCATGCGCGTTAAAAAGGTCACATTGAAGCCATTCGCTTAAAAATTAACCATAAATATTTGTTATTTTGCAGTTACCGTATGTTACTTTTTAATGTCAAATTGTAATATTGCTTTTTAGATGAATTTATTTTGATTTAATATATGGTCTTTTTAGACCCTCAGTTTTATATTACCCCGAGCGATGGAAAATATCGACAAATAATTTGTTATATAATATAATGTACTGTCTATAATGTGCGAATGGTTGATAACCTGTCACCGTACGTGTTTTAGAAGTGCCCAGATTGCTATATGGTTTCTTTTAGTGACTTGTGGCTCTGCCCATCCCAAAAGGGGTAACAGTGTGTGTTGTGTCTATGTCTGTTTATCCGGTCATCTGCAACAGAACCGACACCCGGATTATCGGCGACGTCTGCCCCGGGCAAAAACAGGGACCCAACGGCAACCGTCGGCGCACATAAATTTCCGACAATGATTCATGATTGTGCGCCTGGGCGAAAGTTTTTGCGCACTCAATTAATTGCCCACTTTTAGGGAGATCGCGTCAGGTGTTGGGACTTGTAAAGTCTCCTGATAAAGTGCCGAAAGTTTGGTGTAAATAAATTATTGGTAAGCGGGTACTTGTGCTGAGCGGTTTTTGACATAATACAAGTACAAATTAATATTGTTTTCGTTGCAGTAATAGGTCCGCTGCAGGATGTTACATTTCCATGAAAAAATTGATGCTCGTTGCCATCAAAGGATTTCATTCAACAGATCTCAAGCTTTAAGTTAACCATATATTAAGTAACTAATATTATTAAGCGAACTCCACTCCTACAGTCAACCCGAACAGATTTTGTGGGGTTTTAACTGTAACAAACTTATTTTGATGAATAAACATTGATTCTGTTATATTATTTCGAAAATGAATCACATCTAATTTCACACGGCCGTCTATAATAAGACTTTAAGTCAATTTCTTCATACAAGCATAAACTTACGCCAATGTCCCTCCGGGATAAATAGATACTATAGAATTCCATTTGCTTCGATCCTGACCCGCTGCTCTTGCTTCTTCAACTTTTAATCGTTTCATTCAATCGTTTCATACACACACGTCGGTTCAGAGTAGATCGTACTAAACATTCTCTTACGACATCTCTAATTCAGTCAATGTACGTCCTTCTAGGCGCTACCAACAATATTAGCCTTGTATAACCGCTTTCGTTATTCTATTGTCCTTCATTCGCTCTACGTATCCAAATCAACTCGTAAATCAGAAATCAGAATCATTTATTCAACGTAATTATCATGGATAAACTTGTTGAAGGTAACATTTTTGAATTTACGTCATTTCGTAAGGTGTTATGGCTGAGGAGAAGAAATAACAAGAAACTGCAACAGCAACACATCTTTTAAATCAATGACAAGTTATTTAATAACTAAAGGAACACATTTAATACCAGACATTTTTATCAATTAGGTAGGTAATTATGAATCTTATAATAAGCTGCTTTACAAAGTAAACAACCAACCAACTCATTTCCTCATAAACAGTCAAAAATCGCGCAGTCTATTAGAAGCAGAATCTAGATTAGCTCTCTCCGTGTGCACTGACACTGAATAGCAGCTCGCGGCTCAATCAACACGCAGCGGCTTTATACCGCCTCGAGTGCAAATAGCCTCGCGGGGTAATTCCAACATGTTCACGCTTCATTCACAAGTTTCTTCTACTATAAATCCTGCCTGTTGTTCTTTCTACAGCTGTTTTACATACTATACAGTCACTTACATTAAACAAATTCTCCGAATACATCCCACTTAGGGACGGTACTGAAAAGTATCGGCGTCCGAAGGATGTAATATACGATCCCGACGACCCGATTACTCTAGCCATAGAGGCAGCCAATCAGCTCGCGACACCAAATACTTCAGGACCCCGATACCGACTCCGCCGGCGTGGTCGACGACTTCCCTCAATCAGCGCTTATCGCTATCGACCCACTAGGGTCCATTAATTCTTTCAAATATTTTTCCTCTCAGACGAGGGACGCCCTGAGCCGAGGTTCGCGCCCAACTGGGCACCCTCAGACCTGTTGTCTTAAACGTTGTACCTGGTGAGAGCCTTCAGCGCTCCCCATTTGTCCGGCCAAGTAGTTAATGCCACCTGCGGCAAATCTACAATAAGTCACATAAAAAAAAAACAAATTCAGGACACCGAATGATGCAGATAAATACTTTATTTCTTTCTTTCTTCTTTCAGATTATGAATTTCCATTTGCTTCGATTGTACTAAAAGGTGAATGTGGAGGAAGAAAGAAATTGCTACTGCCTTTTAACGATCGAATGAAATGGAAATAGGCGTGAGTTTATGTATGTGCATGCACTGCATATACTTAAAGACTAGCAGCCACTCTCGTTGTTGCCTCAGCTGTGAACATATAAAAAGAGCGATAATCAAGAAGACTAGCTATGGATGGGAATAATATCATGAAACAAGGAAAAGTAAAGAAAGCAACTGATGACAAAGAACCTTAAAACATAACATAAACTAAGAAATCTAACAATGTTTCCGCAGTTGAAATTCGAGTGCATAAATATAAATTGTTAGAGATGAAGCTTACGTGGCACAAGTGTGTAAAAATATAACGATAAAAATTCAACAAGCAATGCTAAGCTCGCGTCTATAAAACACGTCGTTCCCCGTTCTCAGACCAATTTCATATTAAAGTGAGTGCCAAAACTCCTCGCGATGGTAATGCTAGGTAATTTGAAATTACCCACAGTTGACTTGGCGCGACCCTACTGCGTCGGAATCCAATGGTTTTGTTCGCAGTGTTTATTGTCTTTTGGGAATATTCCCTTTGTCTTCATTCTTATTCTTATTGTGAGTCGGTGCTTTAATTCAGAGGGAAATGTAGGTGAACCTGGTAATCTTCTTTGTTTGTCAGACTGTACTTTGAAAGTTTTTGCAGATTTTTAAAACGCTGTAAGTAATACCTTGTTGGGTAATGAACATGTTCGGTTAGTAGACTTCTAAAGAAATATAAGATTTTTTGTTGGTTTGATTCAACAACATAATAAATAAATTATAAAATAACAAGTAAATATTAAAAAAATACTCTTGACGTCTAAAGGCGTGTAAATATATACTTACTTAATCCAGAAATAAATAGATGCAAAATTTTACAGACGCCTCAAGTTTTTGAAAGATTGAAGAAATAATCCTTTAAAACACTTTTGATGATATAACCTACCACTTTTAACATCTTTAGTAGGAAAATTGCATTGATTACTTCAACAAAATTCAAAACAGATTCACAACTCGCAAGTCGCAGAGCAAAATAATCCGATCAAAGACAAGTTCAAAGTTCCTACAAATCGAGTTTTCATTTACTAGGTTACGGAGCTAAGGCAACTGCTGGCAAACTACTTTCCTCTACGTCTGATTCTATTGACCTCATCGATCCTTATTGAATTACTTCCACTCAAAGAAGTGAGAATTCATTTATTGTTTCCCATTCTACACGCAGTTTGTTCGAGCCTTTTTCTGATGGGACGTGCCTGGGATACAGTGAAAGATGTGTTGTGTGTGTACACTTTGTATGATGAAAGTGTCAATTCAAAAGGAGAATTTTGCTGCTTTGTCATAATTGGCATTTATTTTTACAATATGTCCTTAGTTGAGAATGCTACTTTCTACCAGGTTATGCTACATAAAAAAATACTGCTACACAAATAACGAAAATTACGTCGGTTTCAATTAGTAATTTTGACTAAATAGACTATTCTTTCTTTTTCAGGTAAGTTTCTCAAGTCAAGACCAAAACATCGCTATTATTTGCTGCCTTTAAAATCGTAAGTACCGAGCATAATCCTAACAAAAATACTATCTAGGGAATTATTTTCTACTCCGTCATCAAAGGACTATAAAATATTATGAGAAAGACAATTGCATACATACAATGTAACATGATGCATCTCTCATTTGGCATGGAGTTGCAATATTACTTCAACATTACACACTGGAAAATTGCTACTGCCTTTTAGTACGAATTGCAACAAAGCGTGTGTGTGCGCTATTAAAATGTGAATTGAATTATTTAATTCCTTATCTGACTAAAGTCTTATTGTATTTGCACAATTTGACAATAAAATCGATTATGAAAATCGTTAAAATTATCGATTTTCATATTCGGTTACGGTAGTTACAACAACATTCGTGTAGTTAAAGCACATAATAACGGGTTCTTACCGCGTTTAAATGGGGATATGACATTGTGTAGGTACTTGGGATTGATAATTCATCTGACTGTGAGTTTGTTTTTATAAATTTGATTACTTACAACTGAAACTTAATATCAAAAACTGTGATGAGTGATGTTAGATGAAAACACAGTGAGAAATGAAAATGACAATACGTATTTTCAATGATCAAATCAAATCAAATATACTTTATTGCACAGAACTAAATTACAACAATCAGACATAACACATGAATACAGTACAATATGGGCAGATCAGCCCGGCTATATAGGTTGTGAGAAGCTGCAGTAGTTTTAGGCGGATAAGACGTTCGTTATGTAAAATTGACGATTCAAAGTGTAACTATGTTACCTACTGAATAAAGATATTTTTGAATTTGAATTTGAATCAGTGAAAATGTTTTTTCTTTATTTGGATAATAACGGCTCTTTTCCAAACAATAACTTTTTACCAGCAAAATCCTTTGGATATAGAACATGCAATATTAACCCACGTATATAGCTGACTGTTCTCATTGTAGAAATCGTATGGAAGTTTGTGCCAACTGCTTTGGAGTGTGGTGAGCATTTGGAGTTTAGTGAAACTTGCAATCTTATTACTGTAGTTGAGACCACCTGCTGGAGTATTTCGGTCTTCACATTTTCAATATTTATCTTATAACTGTGTTGGTCAAGTAATTGTGGTTATATTTTTTTTTCTGTAAGTAACTGATCAATCTCAATTTTATTCTACTAATGTTATGTAATATTTTCAAAAAGATAAAACTACTTCTTATACTGCGCTAGCTTCATTGTGGTTAATTAGGAATCTTATGAATTTAAAGTAACGTATTAACGTACGTGTATTTTTTTATTATAAGATTCAAATTATTTAAAATGAATGTTACGATACCAAAAATATACAATTCTAATAATAGCTTCAATAAAAGCCTTACAATGGGCACATAAACTTTCTTTGTTTGAATTAATTAATTGAAAATTCGGCTCTACTCAAACCATCCTACCAATCTATGAAAAGGAAAACACAAATTCAATGGATGATAACAATTAAGGTCGTGACTTTGATTTAATAGATGCTCATAAAGAAGATAGGCCTGATTTAGAAGCCGCAAACTTTTTTTCCATTTATTGTATATAGGACGCAGTGATTACCATAAAAATAATTTTGTTAGATACATCTTTTTCTTCTTAACGTGTGAGTTGTGAGGTGGAATACTAGCCTCATCAACCCTGGTGTCAGGGTTATGATTGAGCCGCCAAAGAAATAAAAAGATACATCTGTGTACATACGTACGTGAAAAGTGTAAGTACTGAAATGACGACGAGTGGACGAAGAAACCCTAACTACTTAGAATGGGATAAAGATAGAAAGATGTTATAAGCAATTTTATACTATTTGTTTTCTGTGCAATAGTATTATGTATTGTACAATGAACATGTTTAAAACTATGACAACTCAGCGTTGGTGTACGCCTATCTTCATTAAGATTCACTACATCACGTCAGCACCCAGACACAAACAGGTGAACACAGTTGAGCTAAAAGTGCACCAATTTCTTCCGCATCGTACGCGCTGTCAGAATTTTCAGTTTGATATGGAATAATTCATATCACAAAACAGATAAGGCCGTTGGTTTCGTTTTGTTAATTAAAATAAATGTTATGACGTCATTAGAATAATTTGGCGCGTAACTATTACTGTAACAGAAAAATTTCAACTTTCTGGCATTGATGTACAATATAATTATTACGTTACTACGACTATAGGATTGCCTTCTAGACCATTCTGTGATAGTGATTATAATTCCATATGTAACTAAAATTTCTGACCGCGCATACGATGCGGAAGAATCCTGATGCGCTTTTAGCTTCAACATATCGATTTTAATTTTGTGTGTTGAAGTTTGAACTGAGTAAAGGATTTCAGATTTAAACTTAAAAAATCTTAAGGTCACTGAACCTGGTGAGAATCAGGAAACCGTCAAAAGCACGAAGATAGCTGACCATGGGAATACTTGACAAAATATTATGCCAAACAGAACCTTTGTAGTAACAACACAAACTTCAAACTTACACAAAAGCTCATATAGATAAATCTAGTTGGTTATCTGCAAGCACAGTTGTTCCACATCTACATCCAGTTGATTAATAAATCTCCCTAGCTCAAAGGAGATCGTCTAGTAATCTCAGGGCGCCCCAACAACGGTCAATTAACCGGACCGGTAGCGGGTCGTTGCGATATGATGGGACCTGACAGCAGGATTACTGAGCTACATCAAGCTACCTCTTGTAGGTCTTACCGACGTCACTATTGAACTTGTAGCACGACCAATGTAAAACAATGGTTTGATTTTTAATAAGCATTTATGGAAAGTCACCAATTCGTAGATGCACGTTTTTGTCGTGAACTCTTTGAACTAACTTCGGATGTTCAATTAAATTCGTATGTACTTCCTTATGATAGGACTTGCCAGGAGGAGGGAGCTGAGTGTGCGTTAAAGTGTTTTTATTTTATTTTTTTTAATTTGGTTAAGACTTACTTATGCACTGGGGGATTAACCACATCGAAGGAATTCGTCTAAAAATCAATATTGCTAGTTGACATTTGTTTACATTGCGCACTTACTTTTGATATGTGCAAATGTCAAATTGCAATATTGCTGTTTTTAGATGAATTATTTATTAATTTATTTATAAAGTACAGCCACATCACATAAATTAAAACATTTTTACATTTAGAAGGTTACAGTATTGTGACTAATATATATGACAATAACGGCGTTCATAACTTATACAATTAAGGGTAAGTATTTAACAATAAAGTAAAATTAAAATTACACAACAAAATTAGAAATTAGAAATGTATAAGTAAATATAAGTAATTAACATCTGAATGAATGCTAAATCAACATCAATCATCAATCGTCATTCATCATTTTTGTTTTTCATCATTCATCTGATGAATGCCTTCGATGGATGATGTTCCATTGAGCTGATTTACGAATAAGTTCTTGTTGCTTTAATGGTGAAATTCTCTTCAGCTGGAAACAAATATACATATAACAACAATTATCATTGATTTCAATTAAATCAGAGTATTTATCTAGTTGAGTTGGTAAGATCATTCATTTAATAAGCTATTGTAGGCTTAAAACTGATAAAATTACAATCTTCACATAAGTATCAATTACTCAAATTCCCCTTGCGCAAGTTAATCTTGAGAACGCAACTATAAATAATAACGAAGACTATCAAAAATAATTATTATTCATTAAAACAAAAGCTCTACTTTCCCACGAGTTAAACAGTATCAAATTGCTAGGGCGACGCATACAGAGTAAATGCACCCTTCATATAATATCAACCAAGTTACATTTGCCGTTTAACAAATGATGGAAGCGACAAAATCAACCTTATTTCGGAAAGTTAAGGTTTAGTGTTCAGTTTGTGTGTGAGGATAGGCTCATAAAAATCTGTTTGACAAGGAGTTTCGAAATGACGTGCCTGCATTACTGAGGTCACGTCTCAAGGGATGAAAGAGGAGGGGATGAGGGAATTAAACGGGTCAGTGGACAGGTAAATATTATAACGCAAACAAATTCAGCTCACTTTAATGCACCATTGATATTTATATTTAGGAGGGAGAGGGTCCTGCCCCAAAGTTTTTCTAACAAAACTCTTTGGACAAATAGATGTAAGTGTAAATGAGAGGGTTAGCCGAAAAAGAAAGTTTTGCAAATATTCAGCAGATTTTACTTTGTATATTGTATTTTCTTTATCTACTACAAGAAAAGAGAAGAGCTTACATGGAACAGATGAAAGAGAGGTGAACGTCGTGTCTTATAAGGAAGTGAAGGAATTGGTGTTTGATAGACAAAAATGGAGAATGCTAAACCGACAAGAGCGTGGCTCTTAAATTAGTGATGTTTTATGTTCTCACTTTTTTAATTTTATCTTAATACAAATTACATATTTTTGCTTATTCTGTTGTCTAAATCTTACTCTCATATCTCTAAAACGTGACGCGTTAGGACATACAGGGCTAACATGCGCAACATCGATTCAATCAATTTTGCCAAAATCGATAAGTTTGTTTTTTTCTGTAACAAGCGTGCCACGTGTTTTATTGGTATTTTGACAGAACGACATGACTTATTTGGGTTCACATATTAGGACCAATCGACAAAATGACAATTATATCGTCAGAATCAATAAAATTACCGTGACAAGCGCATGTCAGTCTTCAGTCTTCATATATTATGTTTTGGTCATAATAAGTACCGTCGTGGGTGACCATGCGATGCAGTTATCCAAAATCCGCCAGATGGCGCCACTAGCAACATGCCTAAAAGGTTCTTATTCCTTTCCATTACAAATACTTGCCGAATCATAACCATAGATCAGGGGAACAATTGACGTGAACTCCAAGAAACTGTATGGAGTTTCTAGTGACGTATTGGCACACGAATGGTACAAAGCTAGGAACCGTACTATCGTGGACTAAGCCTAATTGGCTGCACAATGGAGCGATAGCCTTTGGAGTTATGACAGCAGAGACCTGATATGTTCAGCTGAGCCGGTTGTATAATAAATGTATGGACAGTTATGACACATTATATGTTTACATAAAGAAGTAGCTCTGTTTTTTGTTTTGCCTTCGGACTGGAAGGGAATAAAAAACTTAGAAACATATTCAGCTGCTGGTTATTGTTTGCATGCATGTCGTAAAAACCGACTAAAGTATTCTATTCTATCATGATTATAGATGGGTGTATGAAACGATTGATGAATGTGGAGGAAGCAAGAGAAGTATGTCAGGATAGAAGCAAATGGATTTCCATAGTTTCTTCTTACCCCAGTGGCAAATACGCGTGAGTTTTATATATGGGCAATCTAACCGGAATTTTGGTAAAAGTCCCATTTTTTTTATCGAATACCATTTGACAGAACGGGACGAACTAGATTGACTTTTGAATTCCATTAACAAAAAATGTTATAACACATCCAAAAGAAAATAATAGCTAACTGCACGCAGTTTGCATGTAATCGACATGAAAATAAACGATTTAAAAGGCAGTTTTTGTTTTTCGCAGACTATTGCAACAAAATGCAGTTTTTACAATTGCCGCGATGACGATTTCGACAATATTTAGGATGTAATGGCCTTGAATGACAGCAGTTAGCAATGCCGATTTTTGTTTGCGATTTGCATCGGTACATCATGTTCAGTATTTTATATTTTATTTCCAATAAACTACTGCTATACATATTAAATGACAATGGGCACTTTTGTATGAAACTTGGTCCAAGAACCTCCACTGATGAGACTTATATGTAATGAAAGCTTATGCTTTCCCTATGATTCTGGCAAAGTTCTATCAGATTCTGTCCCGGGGTTCTTTTTTTACGGCCATGTTTGTCCTGGCTAAAAATGTGATAAAATACAGTGGGAGCTAAAATCGACTCAAGATTTGTTGCTGGATAACTAAGTCTACATAAATAATTATGTATCATATTGTATATCATTTTAAAGAGGATCTTTTCCAGAATCCGAAACATAAAAAAAAACAAAAAAAAAATCTTTTTGTAAGCGAATTATAGTCAATTTATATCTGCAGCGCCATTGTTTCTCGGTAGCTAAGTTCAAGTTTCATGCCTTTTACCCCTTCCAAAAGTATCTTACCGATTTTTTTTATATTGCTTCCGGAATTTGATCTGAGTGATAATAACAAGAAAAATAAATAGACACCTCTCCGATAGAGACCGGCTAAGCTATTGCCTATTGCAAGAAAACGTCATCATTAGCAAGTCATTACGGTATTGCATATAAGCTTATCAGCAACTTGGAACTTGGTCCAAGAACCTCCACTGGTGAGACTTGCATGTAATGATAGCTTATACTTGTCCTATGATTCTGGCAAAGTTCTATCAAACTCTGTCCTAGGGTTTTTTTACGGCCATGTTTGTCCTGAGTGTACAGTAGTGGACTGCAAAATCACCTCAGGATTTGTTGTCGAAAAACTATTTAACTAAGTCTATATACATAATTATATATCATAATGTATATCAATTTTAAAGGGGAAGGTTATCAGAATCAGAAACACAAATAAAAAAAATGCATTATGTAAACGGCTTTTAGCCAACTCACGTCCGTAGCATCATTTATCTCAGCAGCTACGTACGGGTTTCGCGCCTTCCAACCTTTCCAAAGGAGCCCAATCTTTTTTTCCTTCTTCTGATATTGCATTCTTAACCTGACAAGTGACAACAAAGAAATAAAATAGATACCATTCCGATAGAGGCCGCGTAAGCTATGGACCTATTGCAAGATAACGTACTCAAAGGCTAGTCATTATAATCCAACAGACGTAACATGATTAGAATGCGGCGGGACGGAAATGTAGTACATCGCCTTATGTGAAAGAGACGAAATATGTGTCTCTTTAACACTAACAGTATACAGCTTAGTACGAGAGAAACAAGAAATAAGTTATTCTAATCAAGATGCAATACAATGACACTATTGTATACAAAAGAAACACATTTATTAAACAAGTTCAGGCAATAACTGGTGCAAAAGGCGGCTTTATTGCCAAGGTAGCAATTACTACCAGGCAACCTTACGTTTACGATACGTTTGTTGTACCATTCGGCATTGTTTATAAGACAAGATATAAGCCTGGATTAATAAAACAAGATTGTGGTGAAAGAAAATATACTACATTTGCGTCCTCCCGCATTCTAATCATGTTACGTCTGTTGGATTATAATGACTAGCCTTTGAGTACGTTATCTTGCAATAGGTCCATAGCTTACGCGGCCTCTATCGGAATGGTATCTATTTTATTTCTTGTTATTGTCACTTGTCAGGTTAAGAATGCAATATCAGAAGAAGGAAAAAATGATTGGGCTTCTTTGGAAAGGTTGGAAGGCGCGAAACTCGTACGTAGCTGCTGAGAAAAATGGTGCTACGGACGTGAGTTGGCTAAAAGTCGTTTATATACTTAATGCATTTTTTTTTATTTGTGTTTCTGATTCTGATAACCTTCCCCTTTAAAATTGATATACATTATGATATATAATTATGTATATAGACTTAGTTAAATAGTTTTTCGACAGCAAATCCTGAGGTGATTTTGCTGTCCACTACTGTACACTCAGGACAAACATGGCCGTAAAAAAACCCTAGGACAGAGTTTGATAGAACTTTGCCAGAATCATAGGACAAGTATAAGCTATCATTACATGCAAGTCTCACCAGTGGAGGTTCTTGGACCAAGTTCCAAGTTGCTGATAAGCTTATATGCAATACCGTAATGACTTGCTAATGATGACGTTTTCTTGCAATAGGCAATAGCTTAGCCGGTCTCTATCGGAGAGGTGTCTATTTATTTTTCTTGTTATTATCACTCAGATCAAATTCCGGAAGCAATATAAAAAAAAATCGGTAAGATACTTTTGGAAGGGGTAAAAGGCATGAAACTTGAACTTAGCTACCGAGAAACAATGGCGCTGCAGATGCAAATTGACTATAATTCGCTTACATAAAGACTTTTTTGTTTTTTTTTTATGTTTCGGATTCTGGAAAAGATCCTCTTTAAAATGATATACAATATGATACATAATTATTTATGTAGACTTAGTTATCCAGCACTAAATCTTGAGCCGATTTTAGCTCCCACTGTATTTTATCACATTTTTAGCCAGGACAAACATGGCCGTAAAAAAAGAACCCCGGGACAGAATCTGATAGAACTTTGCCAGATTCATAGAGAAAGCATAAGCTTTCATTACATATAAGTCTCATCAGTGGAGGTTCTTGGACCAGATTCGCCCATTCTCCTTTCAAATAAATAGGTAGTCCTCATAACATCTGATGTAAATCTGTATTTTACTTGAGTGACAATAGTGAAATAATTTATTTGGCAGCCGTGATAGTCCAGTTGGTAGAACGCTTGCCTCTCACTTTGAGGTCGCAAGTTTGAATCTGGATTGTCGAATTTGTTTTCGAATTCATGTTTGGATCATAAATGATTATCATGTGCTCAGCGGTGAAGGAAAACATCGTGAGGAAACCCACATTCCTAACCTAACGGTTTGTGAACTAACCTGTAGGTATTATTGGGCTGGTCTTCTCTTCGTCGGTTGGAAGATCAGACAGGCAGTTCCTTCTGTAAAAAACCGGACCTGTCAAATCTTCAGGTTAGGT
The DNA here is from genome assembly GCF_024362695.1 of Pectinophora gossypiella. Taxonomy (NCBI): domain Eukaryota; kingdom Metazoa; phylum Arthropoda; class Insecta; order Lepidoptera; family Gelechiidae; genus Pectinophora; species Pectinophora gossypiella. The sequence goes on along the minus strand of NC_065410.1, from coordinate 3,062,300 downwards.
AAGCAGACCCTGTGAAAAACGGGATAATGCTAGGGGGATGACGAAGTAAGGGATAAAATATATTTTTGTTATTATAAAAGTGTTCAGTGTGTTAAGTCATAACTATGTATAAAAAAATTAAGCATTTCGCAATTTGTTCCAAAACATTGTGACCATCGTTACATAAAACTTTCCCGTACGTAACTGAATACTGTGTATTTATATGATATAGTATATTATACACAAATAGACAACGGAATTCTCAAGACACAACACAGCAATGACCCTAAAATAACTCAAGACCCTATCTTATTTCGATGCGACACCATCAAAGGAGGTTTTTACATCGAAGAGGAGTTGAAAGCAGTCGATAAAGGATTGCAAATGAGTCGTGCCGGTGCCAGCCCTTTAATTACTAAGGAAATTGTTTGGCCGAATTCCGCCACGGGTCCGATAGCGACCTGAAATCTCGGCCTAAGTAATTGTGCAATTAGGACGGTTTTTGTAGCAAATTATACATCTTTACATGTACCTATAATGTTAAAGTTCGTTGCGTAAACAACACACGACAATAACAAAGCAAAAACGCCATTTTATACATCACTTTTCCTTTTGATTTCATTTTTTCATTCTTCAAAATCTATACCCGTAATATCCCTTTTGAAAACCCAAAGTAGAAGAACAAATTATAAGAGCATTATCCTGCAATACTTAAATAACTCAAACTTGTTATAATTAAGGCTCACAATTCCAAACGCAATTTAACTACATTCAGTGTAGGATGTAAGTACTTCTTCTATCGCTTTGAAAACTTTGTCTCGTCCATCATTAAAAAGTAACCTTTTTTCATGCCCCGTTTTTTCCACAAAACGCCCGTTTTCCGCCGCGACCTACCAGGTGGTCAGAACGTCGAGAATACGAGGGTGAGATGCACTAGACAGTAGCTATGAAACTGAACTGAACTTCAGTGACGCGTCGGTCGCGGAGGGCGGCGCACGTGCTCCATGACGCCTGTACCGGCGAAGCTTTCGTATCGTGTGTATATTCTCGTGTACTGTGAATAGTAGTGACTTTAGTCTAGTGTATTTTTAGCGTATTATGTTTATTAAAAGGTTGGTTATTTGTTTTGATACGGTTGCTTTTAATTTTTTTAAGGTATAATGTGTGTTTGAGTTATTTTGAAGTTAAGGCTCAGAAAAAAATAAGTAGGTAGGTAATTCAATCATAAAAATATATCCTATTTATCTTCAAAAAATAACAATGTATTACAATATTGAGATAAAAATTAAGAAAACAGCGTAATTATGCATTTTGAATTGTTATTTTTTATATACAAAATATTCAGTTAATCATACTTGATCGTATTAAAATTTGAGACTGCTAAATCCAAATTCCCTTGCCCATTTACCTGATTTTTCCCCTCAAATAAAACTCCTCACCCGACCCGGAAACATTTAATCAAACTAAAAACCTCTTCTCATAAACGCCGCACGTGGGCTCTGAGGAGATCAATCAAACGATTGCTCAATGAACAAATCCTAACACCTTTCTCCCTAGTTTAGGGGTAAATTGGCCCTAAAACGCATTTTTACCCAACAACGTGCAATTACTGTAAGTGCGCAAGTTTCTGCGAAACGCCGATCGTGAATAGGGAGACTCAAACTGGGCTAGATTTGAATAAAAAAAATGTTTAGACGGTAATTTATTATTAAAGTTACGAGGGCAAATGTGAGTAGGTAGCGTTACTATGTTAGTCATGTCAAGAATAAAAATTAACTTTGAAAATATTATACTTATCCATTTTTTTGAGATTGGTTTTTAAATCCTATAGTATTTTGTTCCGAATATATATAGAACCGGTGCGTCCATATTTTAGAAAAAACATATTTAATTATTTAAACGCATTAGTAGTAGATTGTAATAGGCAGGTAGCCACATCCGTCGCAAGACGAACTAAGTACAATCCCATTCATTTTTATCACTATTATAGATCGATTTTTATTCGATACCGAATATGAATCCGGTATAAACGATATATAGCGCTCCTCATTTGTCGTGTCAAGGGGTAAATGCCATATGCGACAAATCTACAGTAAAAAAATACAAATACAAAATAATTTATTTGTGTACATACGGCAAGAAGATCTTATTAAACATTACATAACATTAAACATGTATCAGTATGCACTGCCATGAGACTGGCATACAAACAACGCAAACGTAAACGCAACGTAAGCTACGTTAAAAAATGAAACTGTCGATTGTCAATAATCTTTTGCAAATTGGCTTACCCCCAGGAAGTAGCAGCTGAACACATTATCTGTTTCTTTACTTTCAGTTCAGCGTACACAATCTGTAGTAAAATAAGTTTTAGTTCGTTTCTCATCGTCCATTTTATATCCGGATCTAAAATAAACCGCAAACAAACTTTGAGAACACCTGGCCGAAACCCGTAAACGCTGCACTAAACAGAAATAAACGCAAAAGTGGAAAATCCGTGTTTTTATGTTTTTCCTTGCAGTTCCCAGGATTCTTCTACTTTTTAATGTTTAATTGTTCAAACAATACCGTTGTTAACAAACAACTCGAATTAGGAATTAACATTGTTTTGTTTTAAAACTACACGCTTACTGAGTAGTGCTGAGTTTGGATTTGGAATTTACGTAACCTAGTTTTAAAGTTTTGGTAAACGAAAACGTATTGAAATGCGTTATTACCTCTATTTAAATTAGCTTACGTGTTTTACTAAACGCCATACCTAAAAATATAATATCAGATGCTATCTTTATACAATAATTATATAAATATACATTGTCATCATCATCATCATCAGCCGTACGACGCCCACTGCTGGGCATAGGCCTCCCCCAAGGATCTCCACGACGAATATACATAGTATTATTATTAAACTCTTTATTGTACATATTAATTAAATTACCGACAAAAAAAAGTAGGTGGACTTATCTCTAAAAGAGATCTCTTCCAGCCAACCCCGCATGGTGTATTATTAAGTAAACAGAGCGACCAGATCAATACAATTATTGATTATATTTCAATAAGATTAACATTTTACAATCGTCTCAATGCGCGGTCTAAATTAAATCTGTCAAAGTACCTACGTAAGAGAGTGTTTTTTTTTTTAGAATGCTTGGCCTGGTTGCAAATACCTTTAGGCCACGTTTCATTTTAGTGCTGGGTCCATGACTTATGAGCATAGTGATGTATCAGTCGATAATATCTTGTTTTTTTTCTGGAAATACCTTGTTTTGTTTCTGTTTTTAAATTACTCAAAAATGCTTCAACGAACGCCCTTTTTTCAATATTTTTATCACAAATAACTAGTTATTTTTTTATTTGTCAGATTGGCTTCACTCCGTATGTATTTGTAACTAGGTATGGTAATATTTTGCAAAGAAAAACATAAAAAAATGCCTATAATATTAACGATCAATTACACTTTATTATAAAGTATTTAAAACATTACATTACATTTGTTTTAAATACTTTATGTATATATTTTTATTTTAAGGTTCAGTTCGATGTACTCTGAACCGGCGTGTGTGAAACTATTGATAAATGTCGAGGAAGCAAGAGAAGTGTGTCAGGATCGAAGCAAATGGAATTCCATAGTCTGCTTACCCCGATGGGAAATAGGCGTGAGTTTATGTATGAATGTGTATGTATTTGAAAAAAAGTAAATTATTTAACATAAACATAAACAGCCTATATACGTCCCACTGCTGGGCACAGGCCTCCCCTCAATCAACCGGAGGGGGTATGGAGCATACTCCACCACGCTGCTCCACTGCGGGTTGGTGGAGGTGTTTTTACGGCTAATAGCCGGGACCAACGGCTTAACGTGCCCTCCGAAGCACGGAATCATCTTACTTTAAATCTATTTATGTAAGTTTTTTTCTTATGGTATTTCATAGTCCCTGCTTACCTCGGTGGGAAATGAGCAAAATTTTTTTTAAAATTATTTTTCATAAAATAACAAAGTTCGAAATGTTCCCCTAACCACGGAGCGAACATAAAATTCGTGCGCCTACTTTCTATATTGCATAGTTTAGTGTCTAGCCCTGCCTGCGTCCGATCGCCAGACAGATTAAAACGTAGGAGGTTCCTCTCATATTGGAAATTATCAGCCCATCGACCCTCACAAGGATCGTGGAGCACTCTCAAATTGCTATAGACTGGAAACACAATGGAACCACGGTTTTTGTTATTAGTTTTGTGGGAATATTTGCTTTATATTTAAGAGAGAAAAATATGTAATAAAAGGGGTATTATATTTTATGAAAAACATCGGAAATAATGGTCTACTTTAAAAGGCTGATTATAAAATGTTTTATAGAACTTTTCAAAAGGTAAAGAAGTCACCGATATGTATACAATGGTGCTGATTCCTGTACACACCATCTTATTTTATTTTAAGTTATACCTGTATTTTTTTTATCCGCCGAAAAGGAAAAGGACGGGTAATTGACAGGCATAAAATTTATGGAACACACGTCAATTCTAGGCAGGAATTTTAAAAATCCAATGTTTTATATTGGCCAACCCGACATAATTAAGTTGACAGCACACGTCAAACGTGTTTCATATGAGCGGGAAGCCTATTTAATTCGCCCGGGTTATTCATTCATTTTAAAATTAACAGTTGTCAATCATCCGTCCCTTTCCTTTTCGTCGGAATAGAAAATGACGGGTATAACTTAAAATAAAATTAAGAGGTGTCTGCAGAAATCGGGGCCATTATGTTCTGTTTTGGAGATTATATTTCATAACTATACCCGTATCATAGCATGTCGTACGTATCATGCAAATAATTGTAAATTATTTTTTATATTAAGTTCAGGCAAATGTAGGTACCTATGTAAAATCCGTTTCTACTTGTAATAAATTGAGAATATTATTATTATGAATTTGTAACGACGCGTATAAATTACCATTTACATTTGCTCAAATTTTGTGCACGATTCAATAAAACAATATCAACCCGCTTTTACTATTGTTTTAGGAAAAAAAACAGAAAACTACTATAAAACTAATTAATAGTACAGAGTAACTATGTAAATCGTAGTAATAAACCACCCGGCGTATATTAGGATCTAGTTTTACACACTGCTGTGTAGTTCGTAAAGCAAAATATCGCGGCAGCGATCAAACTTGCGAACATTTTAAAGTAATTGTAAGTAGGTACCTACAATTTTTGCAATTGCGACGTCGGTTTTTCCTCTAATAGGTATTTACTTCTTCAACAGTTAAAAATTATGATACAATATTATTTTTCTTCTGATTATCGACAAACTACAAATGCTATAAAAATGCAGCACATTATTTTATGTTGCAAGTACCAACGAATGTAGAGAACGCGCGCACGCTTGGTTTGGGTACATCAACCCGCATGCTCGCCGACCGTCCCAGCCGTGTGTCCCGCCAGCAATAAACGCGATCGTCCGACAACATACGCTAATGAAATTTATAATCCATAAAACGGGAAGTTGTTTTATAAAGTGTAATAATCGTAAACCGCGCCTGTCCGCGACCCACGGCCCGGTAGGATCGCGAGCGATTTTTAATTACGTGTCGCCAGTTCGGCATGCGTTTAATTAAGAGTTTTATGGCTGAAGTGGTGGAGGTTTTAATGTAGTGAGACTTGTATGTGTTTTTGTATTTGATATTGAGTTAGGAGAGCGGGAATGTCGGGGTAAGGCTGGGTAAGATTTTATTCCGCTATGATTAGGTTTAATAATTTATCTTTTATAAATAATTATTTAAGATAAACAATCTGAAAATAAAATTAAGTATTTTTTTAAATAATAAATATGAGATTAAGTATTTTATACAAATAAAGTACAGCCTTGCAATGTTCATGGCTGCTTATAATACTAATAATATAAAGCCATATTGAGAAATTAAACGAAAATCATTAAGTGCTTTATTTTGTCTCCACAAGTCCAAAAGTTATAGCATGGCTGCAACTGCACTGTTACTTACTCATTCACTCACTCGCTCATACACTCTCACTCACTTCCCATACGATACCTCTGTGGTTCTGCTCGCTTCACTATATTATGTATTTTGATTAGTTTATACAATTTAGCAACTTGTAAGAACATACAAACATTCATACAGTCCTTAACAAATTATGCCCTAACAAAGTCAGTGTAACCCAAAAACCGACTTTACAAACCCGCCGTCACGTACCTAAAACTCGTTGATGAAAATAACATTAAACTGATTATCATTCCGGATCGAATTAACACAAAATTAATATGCTCGGCCACCAGCGCTGCTTCACTGACAGATGGGCAAGTTGGAAATTTTGATAGGCGGCCATTCCTTTAATTCATAAATTAATTAAACTTGCCCTGGCTTCCGAGACGAACTTGGATGTCATTTGGAATGATAAGCAGTAGGGATGGGAAGGTCGTGAATCGGAGAGTTCAGACGTCTTGAGTTGAGAGAGTCAATAATTATAAGCTATTGAAGCCATATTAACTTATTTAACATTTTGAAGATACTTGCAAAGGATTAGAAGTAACCCACGAACCAGAAATCATTTTACAGGAAAAAGTATTAATCCATTAGTAAGTCATATGTGATATTTTTAAATGCTGTTTAAGACAAGGGAACAGACAAACAACAATTTAAACTAAAATCTCAACATAACACAAAAACACAATACACATTGTTTTAAGTTTACGCGGTTATTATCATAATTAAAACACATAATAACGGGTTCTTGTTCATCAGTCATCCCGTGATCATGGCACTTGCAACAGTGTCAAAATACGCTCCGTTATTATGTGTTTTAACACAATATAATAAACGAAACACACACAACAACACAAACACACACACACTAACACACAACACTACCAGACTTCTCCAGACTATACAAGTTCGTCTCAGTAAAATGTACCACCACTAAATAAGCAGGATTAATTAGTCATCACTATACACTGTAGATTTGTTTCAAATTCTTGATGTAGCCGTGATCATTTTTACCCGACTCAATCACTCAATACTAAATTATCTCAGTAAAGTGTCCCGTCACTAGATAAAACAGGGTTCATTAGTCATTACGTCTAGGGCCCTGTGCTGAGGTTTTTCTGGCAGCTTCTTTTCCCCGTCTATATAGGTTGTGAGAAGCTGCAGTAGTTTTAGGTGGATGAGACGTGTGTTATGTAAAAATTGACGATTCAAAGTGTAACTATGTTACCTACTGAATAAAGATATTTTTGATTTTTTTTTTTAATTAGTTCGATTCTGCCTCACTCTTTGTCGGGGTAAGATGGACCACTACAGGTTTTCTTCATATTCTTGATTAATCTGTGTTCATTTTTACCCGACTCAATCACTCAGTGCTTAATGACCTGAGTAAGCGTCCCATCACTAGATAAGCAGGGTTCATTACTCAGATTCCGTCTCGCTCCTGTCGGGGTAACGTGGGTCACTACAGATTTGTCTCCTTAAATCCAGACCATTTTGCATTTACCTAATATTAATGCTTAAATTAAAGCCATTGGGCATTGCTAATTTGTATAATTTCAATACTACAATATTAATCTTGCCTTAGCTTGCTGTTACGTCAAGTATTTATTACGAGTTTTGGACAATATTGAAAAGTAAGGATACCCATTTTAATTGAAAATTGTTACCTTATCGTAAAAAAAAACATAATACGAAAAGTGGTTGGATGTTTATCATTTACTAAGTCATCTCACTAGTTTATCGTAACCTTCTATCAGTATTACGACTTTAGGTAAATACCTAATCTTTGTAGGTTATTGGAATCTTCGTGGTGGAACGAATACCAGACATTTATAAAAGATAGTTTTTATTCTCCATTTTTGTGTTTTGTCCGAAACAAACTTTATTGAAAACCTCTTCCTTTTTACTGAATTAACCGTTTAATTCCATTCCTTGTTCGAAAAAGGAAACAATTTTTAATGAGCCTCTTCTTTAATTACTGTAATTCCTCACTCACATCGACGCTACCTCAAATATCGCACTGCCAGCGACGTCTGCAATAAAACACAAAGCAAAGTGCACCCATAAATTGTTAACGTCTTCACAAAACATTGTTCATTAACTCCCTTTGCGAATGCGTTATGCGTTAGGGAAAGCGGAAAAGCGGAATTAGCGAGAGCGAAAACAAAAAAGCGAATTTTGTGACTTATAAACAGAATTTGTAATCATTGGTCTCTGACGTGAAACAATTGTTTTATTTATGAAATTAATAATATACGTGTTCCAAACTCAAACTCAAAAACATTTTTATTAACATAGTTACAATTTGAATCGTTAATATAAATATGCATTTTTTATCGAACATATCGTACGCCTAAAACTATTGCAGCCTCTCACAAACTATATAAGGTAAACGCTCCTATTACCGCCAGGTTAAGCTATGCTCTGATTACCTCTCAGAAATTAAGTACTTCTGTATTTGCTAGTGCAGCTTATTTATTTTATTTGTATTGTTATGACTGTCTTCTGCTAAATACATCAAGAATTTTTAATTTTGAGTGAATATTTTGGATAAAAAATAATTTTATGTCCGAAAACTCACTTTCCTCTATTACCGCCACATAAATTGCGGTTTCTTTCTATTACCGCCTTTGCTGCATCGTATACCGCCAACGACATATCTAACCAACTATTCAGGTACAATAAAATACTTTATTTAAAAAAAAAGTTGTTTTAATACCGTATTTTTACCACTGTTAATGTAGTTAATAGATACATAAATTGGGAAGGCACTGTCTCTCAAAATACAGGTTCACCTAGTTTGAAAGAGGTCGTTACTCCAGAACCTTTCCGCCCCAGCGGCCATCGGTTCTCCTCGCTATGTGTCCTGCCCACTGCCACTTCAGTTTTGCAATTCTCCGAGCTATGTCGGTGACTTTAGTTCTCCTGCGGATCTCCTCATTTCTGATTCGATCAAGCAGGGAAATACCGAGCATAGCTCTCTCCATTGCCCGCTGAGCGACACCGAGCCTCCTCACGAGACCCATAGTAAGCGGCTACGTCTCACTGCCGTAGGTCATCACTGGCAACGAGCGCTGGTCAAAGATTTTCGTCTTGAGACACTGGTATTTTGGACGAGAAGATATTCCGCAGCTTCCCGAACGCTGCCCATCCGAGTTGGATCCGATGAGAGATCTCTTTCTCGAAGTTGGACTTACCTAACTGGATTATTTGTCCTAGGTAAATGTACTGGTCTACAACTTCGAGTGTAACGTACCCAACCTAAACTGAAGTGGGTGCGAAATGGTCCTTGGACATAATTTTTGTCTTTGCCATGTTCATGCTAAGACCCACTCGTTGGGATGCGTTACTGAGATGCTCGAGCATGGTGTTCAGTTCTTCCAGGGTCTCAGCCATTAGGACTATATCATCGGCAAATCGAAGGTGCGTCAGGTACTCACCGTTGATGTTGATGCCAAATCCTTTCCAGTCCAAAAGCTTAAAAATATCCTCCAATGCAGCAGTGAACAGTTTCGGAGAGATGACATCTCCCTGTCTCACTCCTTGCTGCAGTTGGATCGGATTAGAGCTCTGGTTCTGTACTCGAACTGACATAGTGGCATTTTGGTAGAGGTCCCTTAGCTTTTCTATGTACCTATGGTCCACTTGGCACCTCTGAAGAGACTGCAACACCGCTCAGGTCTCGATCAAATCAAAGGCTTTCTCATAGTCCACAAACGCCAAGCAAAGTGGCAGATTATACTCTTCGGTCTTCTGTATAACCTGCCGCAGCGTATGGATGTGGTCTATGGTGCTAAAGCCTTTTCGGAAACCGGCTTGTTCGGGAGGCTGGAAGTCGTCAAATCTGCAAGCGAGACGATTCGTAATGACCCTCGAAAACAACTTGTAGACATGGCTCAGAAGCGAGATAGGTCTGTAGTTCTTCAGTAGGGCTTTATCACCTTTCTTGAAGAACAGGATCACCTCGCTTCCGCTCTATGCCCTCTGCGGTTTGCCCTGAAATATGACGGAATTGAAGAGCCTCTGGAGGGCTTTGAATATTGGCGTTCCGCCCGCTCTCAGAAGTTCTTCTGTGATTCTGTCATCTCCTGCCGCTTTGTTGTTTTTGAGCTGTTTGAGGGCCATCCTAATCTCGTACAGGCTGACGTCCGAGATATCTTCAGTGTAGTGTCGGGTAAGTTAGGCTCGAGGGACTCGAGCCATGCTTTCGCCTGATGTTTTCGTGGAATATAGCTGTCTATAGAAACTCCCAATCTCCCTCAGGATTTCGGGAGTCGACGAAATGATTCTGTATGAGGAGTTTTCAATAAACTTTATTATTATTGTTATTTTTTTATTAAATGAATTATGACATTAACTACAGAAAAATCTTTTGGTTTCATAGATTTATATACATAATTGACGTCTGTCTCTGTCCATCCGTCTGTCTCTGTCCGTCCGTCTGTCCATCCGTCTGTCTCTGTCTATCCGTCTGTCTCTGTCGGTCCGTCTGTCTCTGTCCGTCCGTCTGTCCATCCGTCTGTCCATCCGTCTGTCCATCCGTCTGTCTCTGTCCGTCCGTCTGTCTCTGTCCGTCCGTCTGTCTCTGTCTGTCCTTCTGTCTCTGTCTATCCGTCTGTCTCTGTCCGTCTTTCTGTCTCTGCCTGTCCTTCTGTCTCTGTCCGTCCGTCTGTCCCTGTCCGTCCGTCCGTCTCTATCTGTCCGTCCGTTTCGGTCTGTCCGTCCGTCTCTGTCAGTCCGAAGAATAATGCATCACCCTGTCTATAAATCATAAGAGGGAATCTATGGTGGCGGTAATAGAAACATGTATGTAATTTCTGTGTTTCAATTTCCGCCACATAAAAATTAGCCTTAAGAAAACAAATAAATATTCAAAATGAGAGCTACGTATGTAATAACCAGTTTCAAAGCATATTTTAATAAATATATAAAGTATTTAAATTAGAAATTCATAATTACTTCAACTACTTGTTCATACATTTCTTAAAAAAATACATTAACTTATATGCAGCACAGGATACTTGAATTCCACCAAATGTGTGGCGTTAATAGATTTTAATATAGTTCATGAACCATACTATAAAATAAGATGATAACATTATGAATGATTGGGCATATTACCTTAAATAACTAAAAAATACAAATATCATACAAATATCGATCGCCGCCATAGGTGGCGGTAATAGTAACCAAACTGCAAATGTATGCTTCTATCACCGCCACATTTTAAAACTCAAATTAATCATTTAAAACTAACACAAATGTCAAATATAGCATGCTTTCTCAGTTCTTAAACGTATTAACAAGTAGTTATAATTACTAAAATGAAGAAAAATATGTTTCATCGGACACAAAACCTTAAGAAAAAAATGTTGTATGCTTATGCATTTCAGTAGTGGCTTGTATGGAGCGCGTTGCTTGCGCGGACACTGCACACTTACAGATCAATCACAAATTAGACTGTTGTTGCCCACGCTCAGGGGTATGTTCGTTTCATGGTCAATTAATACATGTATCTTTTGACATTTGAATCAATTTTCTATCTCGGACACAATTCAAAATATCCGCAATTTAAAAAAGGTGGCGGTAAACGATGTCGATTTTTGGGTGGCGTTAATAGGAGCGTTTACCTTACTCAACCTAGGAAGGAAAGAAAGAAAAAAATATTATTCGGCATTCTTAACATTAATAAACATAACATATTTGCTTGCATACTTGCTTGCTTGCTTGCTTGCTTGCTAGGAAAAATAGCTGCAAGTACAACTTCGGCACAGGGCCCTAGACAATCTAATGACAAAGTTACTTACGCCAGTCAGAGCTTATGTGGACTTATATTATTAAGATAGAGTCATAGTAGGCGAGTGAATCCATACATACATTCTTATCTTTACTATCAGTTTAAGGCTTTACAGTATTCATTTTAAAACAACAATCACTGTTTATTCAATTCAGTTGGTACAACGCTTGCCTCTCACTTTGAGGTCGCAGGTTCGAATCCAGCACAGGCCTAAACCAATTATTGTCGAATTTGTTTTCGAATTCATGTTAGGATCATTAATAATTATCACGTGCTCAGCGGTGAAGAAAATCATCGTGAGGAATCCCATGTGACCTAACCTGTATTGGGCTGGTTTTCCCTCCGCGGGTTGGAAGTGCAGACAGATAGTCGCTTCTGTAAAAAAGGACCTGTCAAATCTTCAGGTTAGGTAAGCGGACCCTGTGAAAAACGGGAAAATGCTAGGGAGATGATGATTTTGGTATTCTTTCAAAGTATGAATTAATCGTCTGTAAAACTACTTATATAAATTACGACAATATTTTATATTTTAATCACTGAACTACATGGCTGATAAGAAATGAAGTGTCTCATTATTAAAACCCATAAAACCAACCCAATGAAAACAGTTTTAAAAGCAAGTATTCCCTTTATGAAAATAAAATTAGTTGAATTATTCTACAGTTAAGAGGCATTCGTCCGAGGCGAGCAATGGTGCATTTAAAGGTGTTACTTAATGAGCCGACGAAAAACTTGCTTCATTTTCATTGCTCAATGATTCATGAAATCGGGCTAACATATTTTTTAAAAGAAAGAATTGCCTATTGTTTTTGTGTAACAGACAGATTTTTATATACTTCGTTCGTTCGTAAACAGCCTATATACGTCCCACTGCTGGGCACAGGCCTCCCCTCAATCAACCGGAGGGGGTATGGAGCATACTCCACCACGCTGCTCCAATGCGGGTTGGTGGAGGTGTTTTTTACGGCTAATAGCCGGGACCAACGGCTTAACGTGCCCTCCGAAGCACGGAATCATCTTACTTTTTCGGACAATCAGTTGATTCAAGCCTGAAAAGTCCTTACCAAACAAAGGACAGTCTCACAAAGTGATTTCGACAATGTCCCCATCGGGAATCGAACCCGGACCTCCAGATCGTGAGCCTTACGCTCTAACCACTAGACCACGGAGGCTGTTAATACTTAGTCATCATAAATTCCAGTTTATAAAAGTTAATAACGTTTTAATTTTGAAGAGAAGAGAAACAGTTGTGGATTGTGCGCTTAGGCTTAGTTCGCCGGGTGAGAACCCTCTGTGGTCCTCATTTGTCCGGCCTAGTAGATAATGCCATTTGCTGTCAAAAAAATTGGCTTAGTAGGTAATAAAGGCCCGTTAAAGGGGTATCCTTTGCTTCCAAAGTGTTCCTAATTTAAAAACTTAACATCTTTATTGTCTCTGCATAATACTCCTTTAAAATGTTATATAAAAAACCTGTTCGTTATTTGAAAAAGTCAAAGACGGCAAATTAATTCGCTTAAGCTTTTTCTTTCACCTGAACTGAATTTATTTCGTCTATTTTTTAGTCATTCTATACTCACAAAGAGAAAATTTAATCGAAAAAATCTGACTCGGATAGGACTTGAACCCGCAGCTCTTGTCAAGGCGGAACGAGCAATGTTAACCTAATGCACCTCCTCCTCCTGTCCATGTCCATGCAAAATTTTCGATCTATATATATCGCCATTAAGCCGAAACCAGCGCCATCTACCTAAAATAATAAAATAATAATTCCAAAAAGAACCTTAATAAAAACTAAAAATCGTTTTTAGTTTTTAATTTAAGTAGAGCTCATGATATAAAGCTCTATTATTGCCTTGATAAATCATTAATGGGCCATCAACTATGAAACATTGTGATGTCCCATCTCAAAACCTTTAATCCACATGTGATTTGCTATTTCCGTTATCTTTTGATTTATTTAATGACTTATTCCTGTCTACGGTCTAATATGTTCCATTTTTTATTTTAACGAGTTACAAATAATATCTGACATTTCAAAGAGTTATTAATATGTTTCGCTTGTTTGTTAAATAGGTCATAGAGATATTTTCACGGATTTCCACTAGTCTAGTCTAGTTTTATTATCATCAGAAACATTTCTTTTTTTTTTTTTCAATTCGTTCGACTCTAGATTTAAAAAGTCAATAGTACTGCTAAGATTTTGACTAGGTACGGTCACGAGCATTAACATGTATACACTTTGGTACCATGTCACATTAACTTTTTTGACAAATTAAACTGTAAGTCTCACTAAATGTTAAATAATATGTTAGTGCGACAGAGTCCTAAAGTGGGTACATTATATTGCTCATGACTGTACTTAACGTGTACGCCAGACATTTGTTGATCTACCTATATAAATTTTATTGAAAAACTGAAACTACACATTTATCTGGATTAAAACTAGTGTGTGTGTTGCGAAATTTTGTTTATAAAAATCACATCAGAGAAGCATTGAAGTCTCAATTCACAAAAAGCCGTTTAGTAGGTTTCGCTAAGAATAAGATTTTTTCATACACCTAGTCAATAAGAGAAGTAAATAATATCGACCAATATTTAACATCAAAACAACTCTCGAAACTTAATAATAAAGATCTTTACTCAAATCACACATTACTCCATATTTGATAGCCCGATCCGCTGTCGGTAGCCATAACTTGTCAAATAAATCCAAAACGATCCTATTCACATACCGCTCCTTAAGTCCCTTACCTTACCTCTTAAGTCTAAACCATAATGCTCAAAGTCGAATAACTTGAAGGACTTCATTAAAGAGTAAAGGTTCCTTCGTCTACTCTATTGGTTTATAGCTCGTGAAGTCGGGAGCTAAGTTTATTAATAATGCTCATTATTACAGCACAGTTTTACTACCGAATTATGATATTTCAAAGTAATAAAGTGCACGGAGTAAATATTATTACGCTTGGTTATTATGTCTTATTAGAATTTTATGGGTATTTACAGTAGAAGGCGATTAATAAGCATTTACATTTGAATCATTGGTATATTTCAATACTGACGTGTATTAAATAAAAATACACTTCACGGATACACGCACGATGCTACATTATTATTATGTAAAAATAAAATAAAAACTACAAAAATGAGTAGTTGTAAAATAAAAATAAAATATCGCGCACGACTCTACATTTAAAAACTTATTTAAGTACCTACCTAATTATTTTTTGTTTATTTTCAAAGAAGGAAATTAAAAATCTACTTTGTTTACTTTGTTTGACGAAGCTTCTGCGGATTTTATTATGTAGGATTTGAATATGCTTTCCCTTATTATTTTTTTTTATTTTATTTTTTAATACGAATGATGGTACTGACGAAGCCTGTGGTGGATTTACATTCTGTTTTTTATTATTATTATTATTTCATCATTATATCCTAAATCCATATTGTTACAGCTTATCCATGTTCCTAAACTAGTTCTATCATTAACATTAAGAACGAAAGTGACAGTGGTATATACTGAGACACAAGTGAGAAAGAGATATATAATGAGTGCTGCAACTGTCAAATAAGTAAAACTGAAAAAAACAAAATGGCGTCGTTCAGTCACCAAGAGACGCAGTCGAGCCCTGCGAAGGAAGTGCCCAGGTAAGATTATATTTATTACAGAGACAACTTCCATCGTGTGGGTTGTGAGGTGGAGTACCAACCTCTTCAACCATGGTGTCAGGGCTACTATTGAGCCGTCAAAGACCCCTGACATGGTTCATGTAACGACTAGTTACTTACATCAGTATTTAGTAACCGGGACCAGCGGCTTAACGTACCTTCTGAAGCACGGATCATCTTACATTCGGATAATAAGGTGATCAGCCTGTAAAGTCCTTACCAAACTAGGGACTACAAAGTATTTTTTGTGATATGTCCCCACCGGGAATCGAACCCAAGACCTCCGGATCGTGAGCCAACGCTCAACCACTGGACCACGGAGGTCACGAAGGTCGATAGAAGAACAGAGACAACAATGAGTTACAATTAAGAGGTAATATATCATTATATTATATAATGCAATTGACACCTGGTTTCTTGCTGGTATCTTGAACAACTGCATATATTTTATTGGTGGCGCGACCGTGGTTACGCATGGTGTCTTAGTGAAATGAGGCCCTTGAAAATTGTACAATTACATTTATTCATCGATTATAATATCAATCAAGTTTTAAATATAATCGACACCAGCACCGGTGGATAATGTTACTAATTTTACGATATGATTGCCAATGTTTGGCCATGTCACGCATTTAGTTGCTCACATCGTCAAACGTTTTGTGTTCATTGATCTCGACAAACTACATCATGTTGTGGACAACGAGTGATATTCTATTTCATGAAATATGACTATTTCATGAAACGGTCGAACACATCATGAAAGGATCAATTCTACATCATGTTGCCAAACTACATCATGTTGTGGCCAACGAGTGGTATTCTATTTCAAGACTATTTCATGAAACGGTTGAATACATAATGAAATGATCAATTCTACGATCTGGCCACGACATTGATATGAAAATTAAGTCAGAGATGAGAATGTATAAGCAACCGTTCAGTAACATTTAGCCTCCTCTTTGGTAGCGTCACTAACAAAATCTATGCAGTTGTATAAAGTGTAGCTACCTTTTCGTTGCGCAATCAATTTGTTGCAACCGAATCCCGAATAATTTCCCACTGTTTGAGGTTTACGCGGTTAAAACACATAATACATGGTTGTTACCGTGTTAAATTCAGGGATATGGGAGCACGGGATCACCCCGTGATCATGGCGGTTGCAACAGTGTTGATATACCGGGAGTCTCAAATCCCTGATTTTAACGCGGTAAGAATCCGGTATTATGTTTTAATTAATTTCGCACTGGTGGCAAAACCTTGGTGTCCTATAGGGCTAAAATGAGCAACGTCATAAAATTTTGTCACGGTCATTTTATCGATGGGCACCTTTGTACTTACCAGGTACGAGAGGGGGCGGTATTTTAGACTGACCTGCAGTGTTTGTACTGACTAATGTATTTAATTACTATTACTTTTCACATAAATAAAAATATTTAAAAAATAAATAAGTTGTTATCGATTATGACGATATAAATTGTTTTGGCGATTGGTGCTAATATGTGAACCCAAATAAGTCATAATTATCGTTCTGTCAAAATACGAACAAAATCACTTCGCATTCATGTTAGGGAAAATATCAAACTTTACGATTTCGACAAAATCTATTGACATAACATAACATAAATAGCCTATATACGTCCCACTGCTAGCCTATATACCACCACCCCTCCCCTCAATCAACCGGAGGGGGTAATCTATTGAATCGATCGATAATTTTAACACGTTGGGCATATTAGCTCTGCTAGTGAGATGGGGCCCTTATTCAGTAGTAGTCGGCAGGTACCCTAAAGTACAACTTTACCACGAAATCAGCTTGTTTAATCGTAAAACTATATTTGATACTGTAAACAAGAGATATATCGATGGACAGACACGCGTCAAATTAACTTATCTGTTGGACAAATGCCAGAATGCGCTTATCTATCCGACAGGGATAAATTGTTGAAATAAAACTTCACTCGCCCTAATAAATGTGCACTAGCATTTTGTATTTTTATTTTTAATGATAAATAAAGCCGAATTTGACCACAATTTTCACCCGACTACGCCGAAGCAGAAAGGAGGGTTATGTGTTTTACCGCTATGGCAAGTTTGTTCCCACTTAGCTTCTAAACCACTTATCTGGGGGCACGGCCAAGCCCCATATTTTGCCTAACGTGTAGAGTTTGTGAACTTATAGTTTGTATAATTAGGACATGTAGAGTTAGAAATTTAGCGCTACGTGAGATCTGATGACTTCTTGACATTGTGATCGATATGATCTGGTCTTGGCAATATTTTTACATGAAAATGTTTTTGTTGGGATCAGAATTTAACAAATGAGGTGTCACTAGAAGCGTCTCAATTGTCCAGTGGTTATAGGCTATGGGAAGTTACCCTAAATTTAATGTGCGTGATATCCGTGGTCGTATGCAGACAGATTGGCATACGACCACGGCTATCTCCTAAACATCATAATTCCGAAGTATGTTAGAGAAATATACAATACAATACAATACAAATATACTTTATTGCACACAACATACAAAACAAATATTAAATATATATTATTAAATATTTTATTGTTTCATACTTTTAGAGCGCGCTTTTTCTTAGGATCAAAATTATTTACCTAATCGATATGAAAAATTGTACAATTACATGGATTTATCGATTATAATATCAATCAACTTTTAAATATAATCGTCACCAGCGCCACTACCGGTGGATAATGTTACAAATTTTACGATATGATTGCCAACGTTTGGCCGTTGATGTGGCCAACGAATGATATTCTATTTCATGAAATATGACCATTTCACTTTTAAGTTCTGGCCACGACACATACACAAACTTGACCATAATCCAAATTCAAATTCAAATATATCTTTATTCAGTAAGTAACATAGTTACACTTTGAATCGTCCATTTTTACATAACGAACGTCTTATCCGCTTAAAACTACTGCAGCTTCTCACAACCTGTATAGCAGGAGAAAAGAAGGTGCAAGAAAAACCTCGGCACAGGGCCCTAGACGTTCTTTAAAAAAAAATATATCCAACTTAAGAAGCTGCTACACAAGTTATATATCATTCACTTTTGTAATAATAATTATCAGTGTGTCGCATTTGATATTTACATCCATTGACAATTGATTGAATGCTGTCATTAGTCATTATTATCATTTCTTATGAAAAATTGTTTCAATAGAAAATTGAGATAAGCACTGGTTGAGTGTTGGGCTCACGATCCGAAGGCCCCGGGTTCGAATCCCAGTGGGGGCATATCACAAAAATCACTTAGTGATCCCTAGTTTGGTTAGGACATTACTGGCTGATCACCTGATTGTCCGAAAGTAAGACGATCCGTGCTTCGGAAGGTACGTTAAGCCGTTGGTCCCGGTTACTACTTGCTGATGTATGTAGTCGTTACATGAGCCATGTCAGGGGCCTTTGGCGGCTCAGTATTAACCCTCACACCAGGATTGATGAGGTTGGTATTCCACCACACAACCCACACGATAAGAAGAAGAATGATAACCGTCATGCCACGGTTGATGAGGTCATCCACCTCACAATTCCGCATGAGAAACAAAAACGAAGTTTTGCTTACATAATATATGAAAACCCCTTAAAACGAGACAAAAATAAAAGGAACCCTAACAATTGCTAGCAAATCTTCCACAATCGTCGGTAAGCACATATTTGCCGAGACGACGTTCAAAATCAATAGAGACACTAAAAATAGCCGAAAAAGCTCAATATACAATGGCCAATCAGCGGGACCCTCGTGGCGTCCACAGACGGACAAACAAAGCCTCTTTTTAGCTATTGTCGGTGTTAAACGCAGCAAATACACGGGAGCATTGATTATTTGGTCAGCTTGAAGCCTTACTATGAGTTTCAGATTAATCTATGCTGTACAGGGCATTTGTAACACCGTACCGAATACTGAGGAGGATGATCCAGCTCAGTTCCATTCTTTTGCGACGGAAAATTCCACTTGATATGAACTCAGAATCATGAGCTCCTCAGTATTCAGTACGGTGTTAATAACATACTGTATTGTAAACGCGAGACGCGAAGGTGAGTGGACAAAGGCTGGTAGAAAATGGTAGACAGGAGTAGGAAAAAGGTCAGTGGGTAGACCAGCGGTCCTGGGTTCGGAGGACATCATTGCAACGGCCTCCGTGGTCCAGTGGTTTGAGCGTTGGGCTCACGATCCGGAGATCCCGGGTTCAATTTCCGGTGGGGACATATCACAAAAATAACTTTAATCAAATCTAATCAAATATACTTTATTGCACACAACCCCTAATAATCCCTAATCCCTAGTTTGGTTAGGACATTACAGGCTGATCACCAGATTGTCCGAAAGTAAGATGATCCGTGCTTCGGAAGGCACGTTAAGCTGTTGGTCCCGGTTACTATTTACTGATGTAAGTAAGTAGTCGTTACATGAGCCATGTCAGGGGCCTTTGGCGGCTCAATAGTAACCTTGACACTAGGGCTGATGGGGTTGGTAATCCATCTCACACGATAGAAGAAGATTGCAACGGCGGGAAAAGTTATAGATGAAGTTAGCGCAGGGCAGAAAAGGATGGTGTTCGGTGGAGGGCTATTCCCAGCAGTGGACGATGCGAGATGATTGATGCTGATGATATTTGTCTATATCGTAATATAGAGGAAGAGGTACATCCATCGGAAGATGAACTGAGTACCCACGCCTCACCGAGCTTTCTGTTAGACAAACGTGATAGGTGGTGAACCTTATCGCTGTGAGAAGCTAGCCGGTGAAATACGGAAGTTCGGGTGAAACACAGTGACTTATTTTATTATCAATTGTGTTTTTTAACTAATTCTGCTAAAACGTTAGTTTTTGTTACACGCTGTTGCAAATTAATACCTTTTCACGGCTCACTGACAGTTCACCTTGAACAAGGTTTTTATAATTTGTTTGTCAACATCCTTCGAAGAGAAAGGGTTTTTTTGTTAGTCGCAACTCTACCTACAATAACATTTTACGTGTAATTTAATCCTTATTTTCATTACTCTTTCTTGAGGAAAGCGAATAATTGACAACTCTCAGAACTCCCTATTTGCGAAGCCAAATAATGAATGTCGCTTGAGGCCAATTTATTATAAGTCAGGTCGAAAACTAACCGAAAAACGTCAAGAATTGAATCTTCTGTTGTGGTTTTATAAGGTCATTAATTTCAAGGTCAAGTTTCACCACATATCGCGTTCTAATGGATAGGTCAGCTGAAACGTGGGTACTCAGCTCATCTTGCGATCTTCTTCTTCTTCGTCGTTCCCTCACTGCTGAGGATCGCGACCACAGGTTATGGTTTTCCACTCGGTACGACTATATGCTGCGTGGACCGCCCTCTGTATGCTGCCGCCCACCGTCTTCTTCACGATGTCAGACCACCTCGTAGGCGCCCTTCCTCGCGCACGTTTGCCATCCATTTGCCCAACGATGATCTGCTTCTCCAGACTGTGCTTCGGAGACCGCATAATATGTCCGAAGAAGCTTAGGGCACGATTCCGGCATATTGAGGAGAGCCGCGTCGTGATCTTGAGCTCTTTTAATATGGACTCATTCGTACGCATCGCAATCCAAGGTATGCGTAGCAACCTACGCCAACACCACATTTCAAAAGCATCGATCTTACTGCAATCGCATCTTGCGATGGGTGTCTCTAATTAGCTCAATAAGGGACTTTCCAAGCAACGTGCCCCAAAAAAATAAAGATGGTATTGTACAGATTTAACGTTATAATTACCTACCTATTTTCTCATTGTTCGGGTAAGTATATAATTATTCAAAAATATAATTATAATGTCTTTGGCATATATAAAAATAAATTGCTTGATTCTCTTTATTTTGATCAGAATAATAATGGGTGAAATATGTGTTGGCCCTGGGTGAAATAACAAGGGTCATCATTTACAAGGCTAAACGAAAGCAAATCTGTACAGCGCCATCTATTTTTTTTAGGAACCTAGCCTGGAAAGTCTCTCCTTAGGAATATAACCGAAAGTCTAAGTTTAATGTGTTTTCTAAAGAATTTTATTAAGGTCGACCCCAAATATTTATTTATTATATTATGTTGAATTAACAGGCAAAACGAAATACGGCTTATTATTGAATATACCGAAAGGAAATCAAAAATGTAACACTTTAAAAAAGCAAGAGATAAATAGTCGTACGCGCATCGCGATCGGGTTGCGAACATTTAGTACATCTTTGGTGTGAGTCCACTGCCGGATGTAAAATCAATACAATGACTGCAGCGTCCCATAAAGCTCGCTTGTTTCTGCCCGCACCGAAAAATGTAAACCTCCATGCTTCTTATATGTGTTCGATTTTGATGTTTTTTTCAAAGGGGTAGTTTTTATAACATAATTAAAACACATAATAACGGGTTCTTACCGCGTTTAAAGCAGCGATATGAGACTCCCGATATTTCGACACTGTTGCAAGTGCCATGATCACGGGATGACTGATGAGATTGGAGTGGACCATATCTGTCTACCCTCTTTCTTTGCCGCTTGTTTATGTATTTGATATCGGAATGTTCGGAACGAGTCTGATAGTTTTTATTTCGTTTAAAATCAGAAACATCTTAAATGTCGCAAATAACGGCCTCCGTGGTCCAGTGGTTGAGCGTTGGGCTCACGATCCAGAGGCCCTGTGTTCGAATCCCGGTGGGGACACATCACAAAAATCACTTTGTGATTCCCTAGTGTGATTAGGACATTACAGGCTGATCATCTGATTACCCAAAAAGTAAGATGATCCGTGCTTCGGAAGGTGCGATAAGCCGTCGGTCCCAGTTACTACTTACTGATGTAAATAAGTAGTCATTATATCAGCCATGTCAGGGCCTTTGGCGGCTCAATAATAACCCTGAAACCAGGTTTGATGAGGTTGGTAATCCACCTCACAACCCACACGATAGAAGAAGAACTGTGTTAGTTCTACCATTATAGACGGCGGCAATACGGCTCACCACCTATCACGTTGGTCTGACAGAAAGCTCGGCGAAACGTAGGTAGTCAGTTCATCCTGCGATGTAGTCAGAGGTCTACTCCAATTGGCTACTTGACAACCTAGTCAAATGAGGTACTTTGTACGAAATGTTAAAACGAAAATTTTCTTTGGAGTTTGTATGGAAATACTGTACTGTGACGTCATCAATAAAACCGGTCAAACGTCGTACTCATTGTTACTTAATTCATGAATGAAATTCGAAAATAAGTCGAAAAATAAAATGAGATTGGTTTATGATCACCTTAGACTGGCTTCTATTTGTCGATTAGCATTTCATAATTTTATTTCGTGTAATTTTATTTTATTATTAATTTTAATAATATAAATTTTATTTGATTTTATATATAATTTAATTTTAATTTATCTAATCTAATCTGGAGATCCTTGGGGGAGGCCTATGCCCAGCAGTGGGCGTCGTACGGCTGATGAATCTAATCTGATGTACTTATTACTTATAATTATGGATATTAATCTGAAAATAAATCATTTGAATTTGAATAATTTATCTTTAACCTAGTCAAGTACCCAATAGTCGTGAGCTTAACTTAGAAACTTAAAATAACAAGTTTATTTTCTTTGTGGAGCAGCGTGGTGGAGTATGCTCCATACCCTCTCCGGTTGATTGAGAGGAGGCCTGTGCCCAGCAGTGGGACGTATATAGGCTATTTATGTTATGTATGTATGTTTCTTTTCATGTTTAAATAATGAAGATATTTCGATTCATTTCGTTGTTACAACTCCCAACGATCAGTCATCGACCACCGAATGCAACAGAAAACCAATTTCAAAGACCAACAAACACGAAACGGAGTTGAGTATGAAACATAACAAACATTTTTCAGATTCAAGTGTAAAGTACAACAAACAATGTGCGTGTGCGGTATATCATCTTTTTACCCGACGGCGGCGATGAAAAAGGAGGGTTATGTGTTTGACCGCTATGTATGTATGTATGCAGGGTTTTAGTGACATTAACAGGGCCTATATTTTCGCGTACAGATTTTTAACAAAAGAGTTTGTATTTATAAATACGTAACTCTTGTTTATCTGTAGTGGCCGAGGTGTTTATATGTTTTAGCATTTCTTAATGACATGCAGGGCTGACATGTGCAACGTGATAAAATTATCGATCGATTAAATACATTAATAGATAAATGATAGAAATCGATAAATTTCAAATCAAATATACTTTATTGCACAGAACTAATATTTCAACAATCAGACATAACACATGAATACAGTACAATTTGGGCGGCTTTATTGCTCTTGAGTAATTTCGTCCAGGCAACCAACAAAAGGAAACAAACATAAAAAAAAACATAAATTTGTTTTTTCCCTAACATGCATGCTTCGTGATTTTGTTCGTATTTTGACAGAACGACACAATTTATTTGGATACTAGCTTTTGCCCGCGACTTCGTCCGCGTGGCGTGTAATAAAAGAGAGATCTTTTTGTGTGTGGGAGTGCATATCAAATTTCAAGCATCTAACTTATGCAGTTTAGATATTTTCATACAATTTTTTTTAGCGCTAACTCACATTTTTCAAAATACAGCCATAACTAAACTTTATATTTACCAAGGTATGCATGCATGCTAGATTGAAAACATCTATCTTACGCGGTTTCGATTTTTTCATACAAATGTTTTTTTCCCGCTAACTCCCGTTTCCGTGGGAATTTTGCAATATCTTGTTGCAACTATGCTTTAAGTTTACTAAGGTACCTGCATGCCAAATTTCAAGCGTCTAACTTAAGCGGTTTAGATTTTTCATACAAAAGGATTTTCCCGCTAATTCCCGTTCCCGTGGGAATTCCGGGAATTCGTTTCTTAGTGCACCTCTACGGTACCTAAGCTACGTCCCTTCCAAATTTCAAGTGTCTACGTTAAGCCGTTTAGGCTGTGCGCTGACATGTCAGTCAGCCAGTTTCTCCTTTTATATATTTAGAAGAAGATATCTACCATGCGGTCTTCTTCTTCTCTCGTGTGAGTTGCGAGGTCAATGACCGACCTCATCAACCCTACTATGAGGCATCATGCAATACACACACACACAAACACAGATACACACACAACCGAACTCGTCCGAGTCCCGGGTGCGATTCCCGATCGAGTAAATTTATGGAAAAAAAAACATTTATCTTATTTTTATTTTCAATAGCTTTTGCCCGCGACTCCGTCCGCGTGGCGTGTTATAAAAGAAAGATCTTTGTGTATGTGGGAGAAAGGTTAAAAAATGCTTAAGTAATTTTATTATTTCTGCCCCCCTTCCGCGCCTCGCCACCGCTGTCGCCGCCCCACAAACGCCGCCGCGGCCGCGACGACGTTTCTTGGTTGCATGCATGCTATTGAAAACATCTATCTTAGATTTTATCATACAAATGTTTTTTCCCGCTAACTCCCGTTTCCGTGGGAATTTTGCAATATCCAGTTGCAACTAAGCTTTAAGTTAACTATGGTACCTGCATGCCAAATTTCAAGCGTCTAACTTAAACGGTTTAGAATTTTTATACAAAAGGGTTTTCCCGCTAATTCCTGTTCCCGTGGGAATTTCGGGAATTCCTTTCTTAGTGCACCTCTACGGTACCTAAGCTACGTCCCTTCCTAATTTCAAGTGCCTACGTTTAGCCGTTTAGGCTGTGCGTTGATATGTCATTTATCCAGTCAGTCAGTTTCTCCTTTTATATATTTAGATATTTCCGTCATACATGATTTCTATGTAACTTTAACCATTAAGGCTGCTCACGCGACGGAAGCTTAAAAAATGGAGTAACTTCTCCCGTTTTCCCAAAATTTCCCTTCACTACTCTGCTCCTATTGATTGTAGCGTGATGAAAAGTATACTATAACCTGCCCAGAAGTATGAAGAATAATTGTACCAAGTTTCATTAAAATCCGTCCAGTAGTTTTTGTTTCTATAAGGAACATACAGACAGACAGACAGACAAACAGACAGACAGACAGACAGACAGACAAAAATTTTACTGATTGCATTTTTGGCATCAGTATCGATCACTAATCACCCCCTGATAGTTATTTTGAAAATATATTTAATGTACAGAATTGACCTCTCTACAGATTTATTATAAGTATAGATATTTTAGCATCAATCGACGACATAATTATATCGTCAGAATCGATAAAATTACCGTGATAAAATTTTACTTAAAATTTTATTTTTATATTATTTTTTTTTTTTTAATAAAATAAAGGAAAAAGTCATAAACACGGTTCAAAGATGCAGGTACTTAATATGCCCATCAGGCGGAGATAGACGCAAATTACGAAATACCACGGCTATGAACGATCCAATTTTGCTGTTAATGTAGTTTTTAATATTGTCCTCGATGAATTATTATGGCTGGCGACACATTTCAACGAGCAATTTGCGCTCAATGACATATTGTTTTCAGAAATCGTTAAAATAATATGCCATTCGTCCATTTTGCGGGTTGATAAGGACTTTAAAGCGCGAATAGCATAATTATTGCTGTTTTATGAGGGATAGATGAAGTATTAAGTATTAGGTTTAAGCCGTTGGTCCCGGCTGCACTAGCAGTCGTTAATAACCACCAATCTGCACTGGGCCCGCGTGGTGGTTTAAGGCCCGATCTCCCTATCCATCCATAGGGAAGGCCCGTGCCCCAGCAGTGGGGACGTAAATTGGGCTGGTGATGATGAGATGAAGTTTTAATAGCCTAGTATTTTTTTTTTATATTTTTATGACCTATCACTTTCTTCTTCTTCTCTTCCTAAGCCTTGTCCCACTTATACAGGGCCGGCTCTCCTTATCCTACTTCTATATGTTGGTCGGTTTTGGGCCAGTTTGACGTCCAGGTCTAATAGTTTCAGGTCCTTTTGGACCATCGTTACCCATGTGGCGGGGGTCTTCCACGCCTTCTTTTTGACGTCGGGATATTTAGGGCTGTTCTGACTATATGGCCTTCAGGGCGTCTCATGACGTGGCCGTACCAGCGCATTCGTTTTTCTTAAAGTTTATCGACTATTGGAGCAACCTTGTACTTCAGGACCCCGATACCGACCCCGCTGGGGTGGTCGACGATTTCCCTCATTCAGCGCTTATCGCTATCGATCAACTAGGGTCGATTAATTCTTTCAAATATTTTTCCTCTCATACGACGCCCTGAGCCGAGGTTCGCGCCCAACTGGGCACCCTCAGGCCTGTTGTCTTAAACGTTGTACCGGGTGAGAGTCTTCAGCGCTCCCCATTTATCCGGCCAAGTAGTTAATGCCATCTGCGGCAAATCTACAATAAGTCACGTCAAATAAAAAAGGAGCAATCTTGTAACTACCGCGGATGTACTCATTTCGGATTTTGTCGAGGAAGGTGACTCCCGCCAGCGTAACATGCGCATTTCGGTTGTATGCAGTTTGTCACCTATCAGATTCTTTGGCTATGAATAATGTGCAAACACTTACTTGTTCTAATTTGAAGTAGAACCATAGAATAAGGAATAACACTACGTAAAGAACGGCAACTCTCCGCTCCCCACCAGCGGCTGAGCCACGTTTATCTCTTTAGTCTTCAATAGTATGCGCATATACGAATTCGTCAATGTGTGTTGTCTGTGTAAAACGAGGTGTTTTCGTCTCAGAAACGCTTATAAATCGACTTCAATAAAGAAGGAAGTTATCAATTTGACCCTTAGGTATGTAATATTGTTAGAATTGCTTAATATTCGTATATTTTATTACTCTATGAGGGCTCCTAAACACGTGTGTCAAATTTCTTAGGTGTACAGTCATAAGCAATATAATGTACCCACTTTAGGACTCTGTCGCACTAACATATTTGACATTTAGTGAGACTCACACTTCAATTTGTCAAAAAAATTTATGTGACATAATCAGTCTCGCTCTCGCAGCGTCGCGGTGAGGGTGTGTTAATGTAAACAATGGCAGTTAACCAGTTAAAGTGCAATAATTGCAACATTATTATTTGTGAATTGCTTGCATTTATCCAAAACAAGCAAGATGTGATGGATAATGAATCGATAATACGTGTGTGTCTATCCGCTTTCACGGAATCGGAGATTAACGAGGCGAAGAAATTGTTATTTGAATCTGTAACGACATCGAGACGGGAAATATCTAGACGTAAGGACGGGAAAAAGCAAAAGGATCTCGAAGATATTATCTGTTTGTTCAAGGAAATAGATCCTGATTTAATCCCTATCTTTGTGGCTCGTGATTTACAAAAACTTCCCCCTGTAACATTTGACCACATAGATGTTACGAAATTGATGAAGGATTTGGTACTAATGCGATATGAACTGGATACAATAAAAGATAATTATGTGAGTGTACAACAGATGCAAGAACTACGATTAGAGCTAAATAACTGCAAATTAACTTCTGTGGATTGTGAGAATGTAAATACGAGAAAAAGGGGTGCATATTTTCTTGATAGTGGGCCCATTGGCTTGTCACATATCGATGTGACGGTGACCGAAAAAAATGACGAGACCAAGTTAGCGGAACGAGTTCGTGGGGCATCTACGGTGATTCACGCGGGCGGTCAGAGCAATAATAATACTGCGCTGTCTTACTCCTGCGCGTGCGTTAGCCCGGATATCTCCTTCCAACCCACTGTGAGTGCAGAGATACCGTTATCAACACAATCAGCTGACACCTTACAACCGAGTATGGCTGATATAGTGAAACGTCCTGCGAGCGGGTTTGAAAATAAACATAATAAAGAGTGGACATTAGTACAGCGCAAAAAATACAAAAATCGCTTTGCGGGACAGACGGGAAAGGCGGCGAGCCAGCTCGATATGAAGTTTAAGGCAGCGCATAGCAAAATTCCACTATTTATTTCTAATGTGGACAAGGATGCGTCGGAAACTGATATCTGTGAATATATACAGAGTAAAACGCAAGAAAAGGTCCAGCTTGAAAAAATTATTATGAAAAAAGAAAAAAGTTATAACTCTTTCAAATTATTTGTGTCCAGTAATAAATTGACCACATTTTTAGATGACAGCTTCTGGCCCGATGGGATTAGGTTTAGAAAATATATACACTTCAGGAAGCGTAGTTTAGATCACGAAGCTAAATATAAACAGATCGTGAGTAATTCGAGTAACAATAATACTGGAATAAATGGAGCACATCAAACTAATTAGCTATAATTGTAAAAGTGCTAAAAGAAGTTTTGAGTGCTTGAGAACGTTATGCCTAAAGGCCGATGTACTTGCCCTTCAGGAAACTTGGCTCATGCAACATGACTTATCAGTAATCGGCGAAATAAATGAAGACTTCAGTTACACAGCGAAATCGGCAGTAGATCTGTCGACGAGTCCTCTTCGAGGCAGGCCGTATGGTGGTGTCGCGCTGTTATGGCGGAAGAGTGTTTTTCAGAATGTCACGATAGTGAAGTGTATAAGTGATCGTATTATCGCTATAAAAGTTAAGATCAATGAAACTCGGGACATAATAATATTCAGTGTGTATATGCCAACGAATAAAACTGCAAACCTGCCGGAATTCACCCAGTGTTTAGGGGAACTAAGTGCAATTATTCAGGACAGTAATGTACAAGATGTTTTCATGATGGGTGATTTCAACGCTGACCCCAAGGCGGAGTTTGGTAATGAACTGCTAGACTTTTGTCGTGATCAAGAGTGGTGTTGTGCAGACATACAGAAACTAGGTATATCGTCTGGTACCTATACTTTTCCGAGTGCGCGGAGTTGGCTGGACCATTGTCTAGTCACTAAGTCAGCGTGGCGGACTGTAATCAGTGCTGAGGTACTTTGTGATGTGTATTGGTCGGATCATTTTCCGTTAGAAGTTACTTGTAATCTTGGTATTATTAAAAAGCTTAGAACAACGCTACTTAATAATAATGTATGTAATAATTATATTCTGTGGGGGATTAGAGATCTTACAGAAATTGATAAATATACTGAAATATGTAATAATAATTTAAAAAATATCGATTTTCCATTTGATTTCCATAAGTGTGCAGATGGAATGTGTCATGATTTACAACATAAACAATTAATTCAGAAATTATATTGTAACATTGTGGATATTTTGTGTCAGGCTTCTAAGCAAAGTCGTAAAGTACAAACTAAAAGGCCAATAAGAGGGAAAAGTGTGTATGGGTGGAATAAGCATGTAAGGGAGGCGCATAAGCAGGCTAGGTTGGATTACCAAATGTTTGTACTCTATGGCAAGCCACATAGTGGGCCTATTTATAATAAAATGCTTGAAAGCCGAAAAATCTTCAAGTCTCGTTTAAAGTACTGTTTAAATAATCAAGAACAAATTAGAATGGATATTCTTGCTTCTCAACATTCTTCCAAGCAATTTAACAAGTTTTGGAAAGGTACTAAAAATCTTAACGGAAAATTTAGTCTTCCGATAAGTATTGATGGGACAAGTGACCCTAAACTTATAGCTGATCTGTTTAAAGACAGTTTTCACGTAAAATCCAGTCTGCCGTCGGTGCCCAGGGCTGATATAAATTGTGTGGTTGAGCGTCCACTTGGAGTCTCGGCTAAAGATGTTTCTAAAATCATTAAAAACATGAAGAGGGGCAAGTCGCCCGGCCACGATGGACTCAGCCTTGAGCACCTACAGCATGCGGGAGCTCATATTTGTAGAGTGCTTGCTTTGCTATACACCTTTTGTTTACGTCATTCATACTTGCCTCATGACTTCATGCGAACTATAGTTGTGCCAGTAGTAAAAAATCGGACCGGGGATAATGCGGATAAGGCCAATTATAGACCCATCTCTCTGGCAACAATCATAGCAAAGGTTTTCGATGGGATATTGGATGGACAACTTGATAAGGCAGTATCATTACATGATACCCAATTTGGTTTTCGGGAAGGCCTTAGTACTGAAAGTGCGATACTGGCTTTGAAGCAGTCTGTGCATTATTATGTTGAAAGAAAGACTCCTGTCTATGCATGCTTCTTGGACTTGTCCAAGGCTTTCGACCTAGTGTCTTATGGAAAGCTTTGGACGAAGCTAAGGGAGGCTGGGGTACCACTGGAGGTTGTATCAATATTTTCATATTGGTACAACAACCAGGCGAACTCAGTTAAGTGGGGCAGGGGTTTTTCTGACGACTATTTGCTTGAGTGTGGTGTAAGGCAGGGTGGCTTGTCATCGCCGCGACTTTTTAACATTTATGTTAATAAGTTGATCGAGGAGCTCAGCAGTACCCATGTCGGTTGCTACATAGATGACGTATGTGTCAATAACTTAAGTTATGCAGATGACATGGTGCTGCTGAGCCCATCGATCGGCGGACTAAGGAAATTGCTAGGTGTGTGTCAGGCTTATGCTGTTGAGCATGGATTGAAGTATAACGAGAGTAAGAGTGAATTCATGTTGTTTAAGACAAAAGGCAAAGGACCAGACTGTATTCCACCTCTTACTCTAAATGGTGTACAATTGAGACGTGTTCAACAGTTTAAGTACCTTGGCCATATAGTGACAGACGATTTGTGTGATAGTATAGACATAGAGAGGGAGCGTAGAGGGTTGTCTGTGCGTGGGAACGTGGTGGCTCATAGATTTGCTCGGTGTACTGCTGAAGTCAAAATTACGCTTTTTAAAGCATACTGTCAGACATTCTACACGAGCAGTCTGTGGGCCAACTTCACACAGAAAGCTTACAACTCTCTGCGCGTCCAATATAATAATGCGTTTAGGGCTCTGTTCCGACTTCCCCGGTACTGTAGTGCGTCTGGCATGTTTGCTGACGCTAGCGTGGACGATTTTTATGCGATTATGCGTAAAAAGGTTGCGTCATTATTACATCGAGTGCGGGGGAGCGGGAATAGTGTCCTAAGGATGCTTGGGGACAGATGGGACTCTGCTCTACTCGGTAGGTTCATCGAACTACATGTCACTAAAGGTCGGTGAGGCTACCGAGTGGTGCCGGTCCCACTAACCTAAATGTTTGTTTGTTTTATATACTTAATTCTTGCCTACCTAGTATAATGATAATTGCTAACATAGTTTTAAGGGTATTGTTACTAACACTCTATGGACTTAAGTTGTCTGAAAATAAACAATTTTTATTTTTTTTTTTTATTTTTATTTTATTTTTATTTTATAATACCAAAGTGTATACATATTAATGCTCGTGACCATATGTATATTCACCCATTCACGCCGACTTCAGAATATGGATACAATGGCCCCGATTCCTGCAGACACCTCCTAATTTTATTTTAAGTTAAACCTGTCATTTTCATATCCGCCTAAAAGTAAAGGGACGGCTGATTGCCGGCTCTTAATTTTAAGAAGAATGAGTAAATGAATGAATAACCCGGGCGAATCAAAAAGGTATCTCGCTGGTATGCAAACCGTTTGACGTGTGCTGTCAACTTAATTCTGTCGGTTTATTGGCCAATGTCAATTTTTTAGACGGTTGTTTTAGATTTCTGCTTAAAATTGACGTATATTCCATAAAATTTATCCCTGTCGTTTACCCGTCCCTTTCCTTTTCGGTGGATAAGAAAATGACAGATATAACTTAACATAAAATTAGTTGGTATGTACAGGAATTAGCACCATTGTGTTCAACAAAATAAACTTACTTTTTATTTGTCAGGTTTTGAAGTCAGATCGTGAGCCCAATACTCTAACCATTAAACAGAGGGTGTTCCGGAAGTCGCGTCTAGGAAAATCAATTCCCCTATTCCATCTAGACGATAAATCTAATCGGGAAACATAAAATTCCTTCCACTTAGGAACCTAAGCCGATCATAAATTGTCCATTAAACCTATGCTGGGCTATAAATTTTTATTTTAAACTGATCACCAGGACATTATCCCAGTTTAATATTAGCAGCGCATAGAGGTGCATTTCACTATACCGGAGTGCCAAGTTCAGTTTGCGGTTGGGATTCTTCAAGTTTGCATACTGTAGATGAATTGAATACTGAACGAGAGCCCTCAGCGCTACCCATTTGTCCGGTCGAGTATTTTATGCGGCAAATGTACAATAACTCACGTTAAAAAAAGAAAAAAAAAATACCTTAATAATTGCGTTATTGAAAAATAACGTCATAATTTTGAAAAAAGAATGTCTTCTTACACACAGAAATGATTTGAAAATGCGAAATGATTTTTTTACGAGAGGACTACGTGTTAGTAAATCAGTTAGCAATAATTATTCAGAAAGAACACACATGTAAAAGAGTAAAGAAATGCATTGCAATTAACACGATATTTTTTTCTTTTATTTAGAGAGTTTTAATAGAGTTTGTTATGCCAGCCATATTGATCAACACGACTTTAAAGTAATGTAATAAGGATGACGCTACAAAAATAACACAAATTTCCTTATTTCCTGATATAACTAATACTGTTTGGATAGAATTGATTGATGAAGCAGTTACTAAGTAAAATGTAACAATTTTATTACTATTTTAATTAATATAAAGGTCAAATTACATACCAATATAACATCCTTATCTAAAATGTTGATCGCAATAATTACCACTTCATTACCGACGCCCGTTTCAATTTACAAAATATGATTTTCAGTTCAATTTAAAAGCAAATTTCAAATTTTAAAGTCAAATTTGTAAACGTTCGATTTCGCCGACCGCAAAATGAAGTTGGTCGATGGGTAAGTTATGATGTGATTATCGACGAGAATGAAATATGAGGTGACAGGAAAGAGAGATGGGGTGTATGAAACTTTATTTGTTTTTGATTTAAAGCGAATTTTAGTTGAAAAGTTTTATATTGATGACTGATTTTTCGTCGTATATTTGAGTTATTAAAAGGACTGTCGGTGAGATGCAGTGACAGCAAACCCATTGCTGGTAAATATACGTTCATTTTCGTAGAGAACCAATAGTTCACTTTCTTACCTCGTTCTAACTTTCCTCAGAAGAGACTCACTAACAAGATGAACTTAATCAGCTAGAAACGTCGTCCGATTCGATCAGTGATAAACGGGAAGTATATTAAACAGTTCTTATGCAACAAAATAGGACTTGGGTGACAGCTCCTCCGCAGATGTATTTCATCCGTGGATGAAACGCCACTCTTTACAAATAGTAGGCGTCGAGTCATCTGAAGTGGTGCTGTTATTCGGAGGAGTCGCCACCTAGCTAATACTACTGTAGTATTTTCATCCAAAAGTAGCCTCAAAACACGATCCCCAATCATAATGAACTGAGTACAACGAAAAATATGTTATAATGTTTTTATTGTTATTGTGTGGTTGGAGAAAGAAAAAAGTAAGGTTAGGTACTTACTTAGATTTCCTTGAAGAATAACCTCCCTCCAGAATCTGTCATTTGCATGAATCTAGTACTATTAGAATAGACTAAGAATTTCCAACGACACAATAGAAACCGCTAACCGACCAATCTCGGCATCTCGCCATTACCAAATTGCCGTGTAATAGCCGTGAGGGCGCTCTCGGCTCGCTGGGTACCAGGTTCGATTCCCCGTTTTGTATTCCAATCCGCAGACCGTCTTGTGAATTTAATCTGCCTTCTTGAATCTGTTGTCTGCAGGATTATACTTGGTTTTACACATTTAAATTGTTTGAGGTAGGGATTTGATCATCTGGGGGAGACTTGTGTTAGTTGGTAGAACACAGTTGGTAGAACGCTTGCCTCTCACTTTGAGGTCGCAGGTTCAAATCCCAGCACAGACATACACCAATAATTGTCGAATTTGTATTCAAATTCATGTTTGAACCATAAATGATTATCACGTGCTCAGCGATGAAGGAAACCATCGTGAGGAAACTTACATTGCCGAGAAATGCATTTTCGGAGATATGTGATCAAACCTATATTGGGCTGGTATTCCCTTCGCAGGTTGGAAGATCCGACAGGCAGTCGCTTCTGTAAAAAACCGGACCTGTCAAATCTTCAGATTAGGTAAGCGAACCCTGTGAAAAACGGGATAATGCTAGGAAAATGAAGGACTTGATCATCTCGAACTGAGACTGTGATACTTGTTCCCTTGAAGCTAAGGTATTGGATAGTAAAATATTTTATATTTTGGTCGCATTTTACCTTCATTTCATTTACGTCATTATAATGTTGAATTGACAGAAACTGTGAAGTATAACAATAGAGCGAGTTGTTGATCACTGTCTATACATCCAGTGACTAGATCCATACTAGTACCGTTATTGAGTTTCTTTTTTAGTAGTTTGTCATCAACGTTTGCATACTTAAAACAGATTTCATTATGTCTTCTACCAGTTTTTCACGTATTATGTTTAGTCCGTTTTTGACTGCGATACGGCTCACCACCTATCACCACGTTGGTCTAACAGAAAGCATTTTTACATTTCACATATGTACATTTACATACTTACATTTTATTACGTACATTTACCTTTTATTTTGTGTTCTTTTTATTTTATTCTTAGGATAAGTAATTAATGGCCCCGATTCCTGCAGACACATCCTAATTTTACTTTAAGTTATACCTGTCATTTTTTTATCCGCCGAAAAGGAAAGGGACGGATGATTGACAGCTCTTAATTTTAGGAAGGATGAGTAAATCAATGAATAACCCGGGCGAATCAAAAAGGTATCTCGCTGGTACGCAAACCGTTTGACGTGTGCTGTCAACTTAATTCTATCTGGTTATTGGCCAATGTAAAATTTTTAGACAGCTGTTTTAGATTTGTGCTTAAAATTGACGTGTGTTCTATAAATTTTATGCTTGTCGATTACCCGTCCCTTTCCTTTTCGGCGGATAAGAAAATGACAGATATGACTTAAAATAAAATTAGATGGTATTTACAGGAATTAGCACCATTGTTGTTAAATTGTGTAAGTAAATGTATAAGTGTATTGTGCTTTGACCGAAATAAAGGTTATTTTTTCATTATTAAACCTCGGTGAGGTGTACTCAGTACATATTGCGATGCATATACCTCTGACTACTCCAATTGTGTTGTAGTCATGAGCTTTTTCTTCTTCTTATCGTGTGGGTTGTGATGTGGAGTACCAACCTCATCAACCCTGGTGTCAGGGTTAC
The DNA here is from genome assembly GCF_024362695.1 of Pectinophora gossypiella. Classification (NCBI taxonomy): domain Eukaryota; kingdom Metazoa; phylum Arthropoda; class Insecta; order Lepidoptera; family Gelechiidae; genus Pectinophora; species Pectinophora gossypiella. The sequence continues at coordinate 3,026,807 of NC_065410.1, read as the reverse complement.
TATTGAGTCATGAGCTTGTTATATGTATGTTTAGTCACACTCGCAGTAATTCTTTTTTATTCATGTATATCATGTTTTATGTCTCTCGTGTAACGCCTTGACGTATTCCGTTACACCCATCCGTTCGACCTTTAACCACTTCCATCTGAAATCAAAATAACTGTCTAATTTAGTATGAGGGGAGTATTTTATGTCCCAGTACAATGTTAGCAATGTCACGCACAATATAAGTTTTATGATACCGAGAATAGCACCCTGGTTATTATTAAAGTGTTGCCAGACGAAACTATTATTTCGGTCACAATTTGTACGCACGAGTGACACAATGTAACCACATGCACAGTTGGACATTGTAAACACCATTTGTGGTTTTGACTTAATTAATAAAGCAGTCGATGATATACTTGTTAGGGCTTGTTCAGTAATATGGAAAGGCAGTGAGGTAGGTATCATATCGAGGGTTGAAAGCCAAATGGGTTTAAGCGACATTTTGGGCGAAATTGACTTATATATATATTCGGAATCAGCGATTTTTTCCGCGTCGACTGATCTTGGTTTCAGATCAATCGAAGCTACTTTTTGGCGCTTCAACCAATTAGCACTTTGGGTACATTTTTAAAAACCCGTGTTTCAACCGACAAAAAAATGCACAAAATTCTGGGCGGGTGGCAAATCAGTCGTATTCCGGGATATGAGTCGGTCACATAAGCTGTTATGTCTTTTCATTTTCATGATTTGAAGTCTGTTAAAGCGTTTTCCCTGACAGTGTTTTGTTATAGATAAGTCGGTTAAATCATTTGTCCTTAGACGAAACGAAAATAGATTTGGCGCTTAAATCTTTTTGCTTTAATCCAAATTTTATAAATATTGTCGCTTCAACCGTTTTGCCTTCGACAGTTTAAAAGTAAAATTGGCACTTGAACTGTTTTGCCTTTACCGAAAATATTCATAGAATTTGACTTCAGCTATTTATGCTACATTTTTTTAAATTTTTTGTCGTATAAAACAACTATCATTTTCTTTTGAAAGGACTTAAAACGTTTTTCCAAAACGAAAAATAAATAATGTTAACATTTCAGTCATCGCAATTTTGTATGAAACCTTGTGCCCGCATCACTTCAACATATCAAAATAAGTATGGGCAGGTCCTGGTTGGGCGGTTCACACAGCTAAAAATTACGATTGGGAAGACCGGGAGTGTGCGTGTCATCATGTCACCCAAGCCGTATTCGTTGATGGTGACTTCTATTTGTGTCTATCCCAAGTCGTTGTTGTGGTAGACTTTGACGTGGCTAGCGGAACCGAACTTCGAATTGAAGATCTGGTAACATGGCATACAATCAAGCTGGCCAGCCGAGTTTACCGTGTAATTGTAGGAAGGTTTCCGTTGAGTTTTCCGTATTTGGCGTCTTGGACTAAGATTTTCGAGGACTATATCACGCGCTATTCCAGGTTCAGACACACTCATCCCAACTATCAGTTGGCATGTTGAAAGCCACATGTTTGCGCTTGAGTACGTCTTTGTACCGCAGGTATTGTCCACCTTGTTTACAGTTCCTTCTAGACACCTCGAAATAGAAAACCTTTCTGTCATCCATTCGCATGACGTGATCGCACCATCGTAGGTGATCTTTTATGATGAGAGCTTCTATTCCGAATATGCCAGAACGACGTAATACTTCTGTTATTGGAAAACCATCTTGCCGCTTTATGCGAAGGATGGACATTTAAAGTGTTACGTATCAAGTACGCCGCTGAGACTTTGTACACTAATATTTTAAGTTTTCCAAAGGCTGCAACCGCACCTGTTATCCGGGCTGGCAACTTCGATGACTTTGGAGTCATTTCATATTTGAGAACCCAAATATTTTAATTTTGAAACTTCCTCCAGCTCAGCGCCATTTAAAGCAACATTGAAAGAAGCTACATCCCCGAAGCATCCTCTGGATGGTTATTTTAAAAGGGTTTTGCACAAAACTATAAATATTCTGGTGTATGACTTAATTGAATCGGCCATTCCTCGGCGAGTTTGGTTAACTGACGCATAGATGTGAGACGTGAGAGATCAAAAATGATCTTATTCATTTTAGCCTTAATTTCAATTAAGCTATAAATAACAATTCCACAGACTATCCCACTTATGCGTGATACAGAAGCGATATATAAAGAAAACTAGATGTCGCGTGGTTCGCTCGCAGCAAGCTGCTCGCGTGTCTTGTTTTCCCGCCATTTTTTTACCGCGATAGAATTTGACCAAGACTTGAATAGGTCTCGTGAAATCAAAAAAGTTCTAGGTGCTATAGTTTTGCCAGGCCGTAGGGTGTCTCCCTGATGCGGAGCAGTTTTCCAAGATGACGTTCCGATCACACCCCTATACATCAATTTTACACCCGAGACATTTTCTGGACAAACAAAAATTTGTATGGCGGCCATCTTGTTTTTCGGCCATTTTGTTTTTTTTTCACCGGCGATAAAATTTGACCAAGACTTTAATAGGCTTCGTGAAAACAAAAAAGTTCCATGTGCGATAGTTTCGCCAGGCCGTAGGGTGTCTCCCTGATGCGGAGCAGCTTTCGAAGATCGAAAAGTATTTCCATACTCAACATGATGTTTCGATCACATTCCTCATACATCATTTTTACCCCCGAGGCATTTTCGGAAAAAACGAAAATTTTGTATGGCGGCCATCTTGTTTTTCCGCTATTTTGGTTTTTTTTTCAGCAGGGATTGGATTTGACCAAGATTTAAATATGTTTCGCGAAAGAAAAATTGCTCCAGGTTTTATAGTTTTGCCAGGCCGTAGGGTGTCTCCCTGATGCGGAGCAGTTTTTCAAGATCGAACAGTTTTTCCATACTCAGCTTGACGTTTCGATCACACCTCTCATACATCATTTTTACCTCCGAGACATTTTCTGGAAAAACGAAATTTTGTATGGCGGCCATCTTGTTTTTCCGCCATTTTGTTTTTTTTTCACCGGCGATTGAATTTGACCAAGATTTAAATATGTCATGCGAAAACAAAATTGCTCCAGGTATAATAGTTGCGCCAGACTGTAGGGTGTCTCCCTGATGCGGAGCAGTTTTCCATGATCTGGAAGTTTTCCCATACTCACCGGGAGATCTAGATCACACCCCCCATACATCATTTTTACCCCCCGACGCTCCTTCTGGGAGAACAACCCTGTCAGTGAGTCAGTGAGTCAGTCAGTCAGTCAGTCAGTCAGTCAGTGGGTTTGTAGCTATATATATAAAGAAAATAGACTAGGAACCATGGCTCCATGTGTTATGACATAGCCTTGTTTCGCGCCGTAGGTAACGACGAATAGCTCTGAAAAGTTCTGAAAGTTCTGTTCTGAAATCAAACTGTCGTCATCATGTCGTCATGATATTGTCGTATCAGGATAAGTCATAACTTTTCAGGACAATCTGTTTTCTTTAGAGCAATCCACAAGCCGCGTGAAGCCTCACGCAGCACATAACAAAGTATATGTAGTGTGTGTGTTGTGTGCAATAAAGTATATTTGATTTGATTTGATTTGATAACAAAGGCCGATGTTGTTCAAGCCTTTTGGCCTGAATCTGTTTAATAACAAAACCGTACCCCCATATCTCTGTCCGGACAAAATCATCATTGGGTTTCCGGAAGTACCATTTCTGCATCACGGGATAGAATAACGTTAAGGCTAAAATTTAATATCGATCGCCATCGACTCGCAAAGAGGAAGAAGGCTAAAATCATTCCAGCAGCTGACTCCCATATCTTCAGGATGAGTTTGTATAACCAGTTATTAATGTGTAGGCATATTATACAGTTCAGATGGTATTTTTGATGTGTTGGTATTCGTCATCCTTCTTAGCACGGTAAGAAGTTCTTCAAAGGTCGGGGGTGCCGCTAGATCTTAAGCGAAACCCCCGACCTTGTTGTAACAAACTCGACCGATATGTTGTAACAAACAAGTCACTATTGGGATTACTATTGGGATTTAAGACATCGTTAAAATGTGTCCAAAGCGCTGCTAATAAGTCTTTCTGATCAGTGAGGCGTTGGGTCTTTTCCTTGTTGTAGATTGAAACTCTCTTCAAAGTTTGTGGCCGAAAACAGTCTTGAAGCTGTCGAAAATCTACCGGAACTGGATTGATAGGAATCAGCATAGAGCTGAATTTTTATTCCACCTGGCATTTGTTTTTGAGACATATGGTGACAGAAAAGCCCGCCTGTAGTTCCCCACGAGCTGATTTTCACGTTAGAACCATCGCACCAATCTTAGTTTTGCGGTCTGGTTTACCAACCAATAACTTCGGTAGAGCAGAGCACAACTATAAAAATGCTCGGCAAAGGAACACCATCTATTTATTATTATTATCAACTATATATTATCTCATCGACAGATGTGTCTGCTGCGATGTCTGACGTATCTCGGCTTTAAAAGCATGATCGAGTTCTGTTATTGTTTGTCAACTTCGACGGTATCTTATGGCCAGCTCGAAGTGGAGGTTTTAGGCGCAAATGTAACAGAAATTTTGATCAAACAAGTCGCTGATCTACCCACCCCTGGCCGCCTCTTAATATGAGAGCAATCAGTACTTCACTGCAGTCTGTCCTAGTACCGCGTACCATCTAGTAGGAGCCAGTGCTTGAAACTTGCATCCAGCCACGTGGTCTTAAATTTTTCATATAAAATTTTTCATACAGTAAATCGGAATCTTAAATTTTTCATACAGTAAATCGGAAACAGGTTGTGATAGTGAGATTAAACTCAGCACAGAGTATAAGCATACTAAGTCTTTTTCAAAGCTATTTGTTTCTTTTATTGCCCGCATTCAGTTGGTGACAGTCATCTGTCATCCGCCATCATAAGCGGTTTACCATATACTTAAAAAGTCGAATTAAGCATGTGTAACAATCTTTATGGTTATATTCTAGATCCTGTTTCTTAATTAAATCGATTTACTCATTATATCCGCCGTGATTTTTCCTAATATTGTAAGGTACAAATATCTGTAAATGCCTTGCCCGACTAAAATCTCTCCCAGGAAAAACGGCTTAACGACCGACTTTATTTCCGATCTTACTAATATTTGGATTTCATACAATTGAAATTAGTAGCGGATGGTCACTTAAGATATTTTCCTTCCCTGTCATATAACCTTTTATGGAGGTTAAGCTGATTTGCCTCTAGTCTTCTTTTTTTAAGAAGTCGTTTAACTCATTTAGCTTTAGTCAAACTAATAAGTGAGAGGTCTCTTAAAGCATTTTGCTTTTAGCCAATATTTGGCTCTAGTGGATATCAACCGTTTTTCCTTCAACTGTAATTTAGTTCAATTGAGCCATTTTGTATTAAGCGACTTCTAAAATCTATAATTGATGTGTTTTTCGAATCAAATAAATACAGAATTGTGCAACGTTTAATTTAAAATAATTGTTAGCATTTTGAACACTTTTGATTCAGTAGTTTTTTTTATATGAATTTTTTTCGAAAAAATAAAACTTTAAATGGCTCTCCTGTAAAGTTCACAAAATGTCGCTTAAACCCATTTGCCTTTCAACCCTCGATATCAACGTTCTAATACTTGACTGGAGTAGAAGAAGCAGCATATTCAATTAACTCTCTTTAATACGTAAAAATATTTTAGAGCTGCATTCTTAAGTAGGTATAAAGAGAGTCAAAGATACAACTATGAAAAATATTACAATAATATTAGTGTTAACAAAATTATTATTATTATTCAGAAATAATATTATTGTAAAAGTGTTCAATATTATAAAGAAAACGTTTTACTAGCTTATCATTGTAACTCGTAATATCTTGTAAACGGTATTAAACCCCAACTACCGAAAAATCACGCTTTAAAAAGTATGAAACAAGTAAATATTCTTGTCTATTCTCTAAAATTATTCCGAATAGTGATATTTAGCAGATAGCCATGGTCGCATGCCGTGGTAAGCAAACTCTTAGGACAGATTGGCATTCGACCACGGCTATCTGCTTATAACCACCGGACAATTAAGAGGCTTCTAGTTCGTTGAATTATGATAAGTGGTTTAGAAGGTGGTAACAAACGTGCATACATACATAGCGGTAAAACACATAATCCTTTTTTTGCTTCGCCGCAGACGCTTAATAAAGAATACGAAAGTATTTTTACATTCATATCATTAAAAGCACTGAGGGGTTAAAAACACCACATCGAATAAATTCATCTAAAAAAGCAATATTGCTATTTGAAATTTATGTGCATTGCGCACTTACTTTTATATGCCGAAATGTCTAATAGCAAAATTGCTTTTTTACATCAATGGTGACGAATGAATGGTGGCCTTTTAACTCCCCTGATATGTCACTTATACGATGAACAATGACAATATTCCTGGAATTAAATAAAGAGATATTCAAGATAATGCACTGTACTTTTTCTCCGCTGAATATAAGTAATAAATATGTATTTTAATAAACGCTCTTGCTCGAATATCTACCATTGTTTCTCTCTTGGCGCTTGAAGAAAATAGGTTAGTGGTAAGTACTTCAATATCCCGAGATAAGTTTCTATTTTAAACCCAGAACTTAGTAGTACGATGTCTTCAAGATATACATTATAATAGAACGTAGATAGTTGTTGATTCAGGCACACAAGAGACAGTTCAGTAGTTTGACAGTGATAATATACATCTAATTGAAATTCAAATTAATTTTGGGGTAGAATGTTCTGTTAACTTGAAGTTGATTGACTAGGCCTACCAGTAAAACAAGCATTCTGCAGTTCCTGACCATAATATTCCGGGAATAATAATTAGTATTGTGATCAGACCTCTACAAACCACAACATAATTATCCTAAAAGGGTTTGGAATTCTAAAGTTATTAAAATGGAATGTAACCTATCCTTCAATACAAATAATTATGTTAAAAGTTATGTTAACATAATTATATGTTATGTTGTTGTGTTGTTATATTATATTATCACCACATAAAGTTACTATAAAATATTTATATAATCCAGTATCCTCACTCTGAACCCCGAGACTTCCAAAATGTATTGTTTCATCTTCTACTTCTATCGTGTGGGTAGGTGGATGACTAACCTCAACAACCCTGGTGTTAGGATTACTATTGAGTCGCCATAGGCCCCTGACATGGCTCATGTAACGACTTCCTACTAACATCATGCATTAGTAAGTAGTAATCGGGACCAACGGCTTAACGCGCCTTCCGAAGCACGAATCATCTTACTTTCGGAGATTCAGGTGATCAGTCTGTAATGTCCTAACCAAACTAGAGACAAAGAGATTTTGTGATATGTCCCCACCGGGATTCGAACCCGGAGCCTCCGGATTGTGAGCCCAACATTCTAAAAATTTTCATTATAAAAATATGCAACGATGATGTAGACAAAACAGAACCTTATACTTTTGTTCGTTACACAAAAGATATTCCAATTCCCGTCAAATAATAACATGGCTTATAAGACATAACGCAATATCCTGCGTATGCTTTATACCATTCGTAGCACAATGCTATGCAAATAACGTTTTTCCCCAAATCCCCAAAATTTTATACTTTACACGTGCTCCGTACAGGGGTGTGACGCGAACGCGACTAGAATGACAATCAGACGGAATGTTTTTTAGAGCAACTTTTCATATAAAAGAGTATAACAACAACCCAAGTACTTCCCTTTACTGGTTCAGATAAAAATAATTGCATATAAAATACCACAAATTAACCGACAACCAGCCAACAACAACATCTCTTTGGTTGTTGATTATAGAGGTGTAATGTTTTTTAATATTATTGTATTTTATTTACCTTTTTTTCAAATAAGTGCATATTTTATAACAGATACTATGAAAATTCATTCACAAAATAATGTATCAAATCATTCGATTCTTTCAAACTCTCTGCATGTTATAAATTGTCACCTTAGGCTGTTTGTTTTTCATAAAAAATAATGTCAACTCACTATTTTCTCCTGTGAACGTGATTTCTGAACGATCTACCTAGAATCTGAACATACTCTACACAAAGCAGTAACAATCAATGAATTTTTCCAACCGGCTTGCTTTATCTCTTGAGAATCTGCTGCCGGGAAATGATCGAGGGTGCAATCCCATTGATTTGGTGGTTATTGTTTTTGTTTTTCCGCACCACTGGTCGGATCTTGCGGCTTTCCACTCGCATCGTGTCTGACATACCCCACCTGAGTCGGTATTGATGTCTTACGGTTCACTTGTTCTTTATTGCTGTGATCGGTATCATGTCTTTTTCGTTTTAGAAAATATATTTCATGATTTCGCTCTTTTATATCATACTGGGGTACACATTCACCATAATTTGAAATGTTATTACAGAGATCGACTGAATTATCTGTTTGATGTAATGAGCTAATTGAAATTCCGTGTTAACATGTCACGCAGAAAATGCAATCACAGTTTCGAAATCATGTTCCCTAATATATTTGGATTTTCCATAAATTATTAAAGGATGTTATATGGGTTTGCAGATATACTTATTAAAATCAATCTATGATAGATTATGACCGAACGTTCTGATGGTATGGCTGTGTGTTCCTTAAAGTGCTTTATACGAAATTCTTCCTATTTCACGCTACGATTCATTTAGCAACCATCTATTATTGCGGTCATTAAAGGCGTTAGCATTCCTGCCATTGAGGAGAGTTCCTTTGTTGTCTTGCGGATCTCCGGAGCTGGTATCTGGGTCGACATTTATATGCTGACCACGGATCCCCATTTGTACGGATACCCCGACGATCGGCCAGTCCGGAACACCTGCCTTGTTTAGATACTGCCGTTTAGCCCACAGAAGGTTTATATTGAATTTAGGTGATTTATACTCGTTATGGAAGAAATACCGGGGTTGAGCTAT